>NW_026068181.1:378003-379119 GCF_014885135.2 Alexandromys fortis
GAAAGAATATACCTTCTTCTCTGCAGCTCATGGAACCTTCTCGAAAATTGACCACATACTCGGTAACAAAGCAAACTTCCACAGGTACAAAAACATATTAGTAACCACCTGTATCTTATCAGATCACCATGGATTAAAGTTAGAATTCAACAACAACCCTACCCCCAGAAAGCCTACAAACTCATGGAAACTGAACAGTCAACTACTGAACCACACCTGGGTCAAGGAAGAAATAAAGAAAGAAATTAAAGTCTTCCCTGAATTCAATGAAAATAAAGACACAACATACTCAAATGTATGGGACACTATGAAAGCAGTGCTAAGAGGAAAGTTCATAGCACTAAGTGCCCACTTAAAGAAAACAGAAAAAGCACACATTGGAGACTTAACAGAACACATGAAAGCTCTAGAAAAAAAAAAAAAAGAAGCAGACTCACCTAGGAGGAGTAGAAGACTGGAAATAATCAAACTGAGGGCAGAAATCAACAAAATAGAAACATAGAAAACAATCCAAAGAATCAATGGAACAAAAAGCTGGCTCTTGGAGAAAATCAACAAGATTGATAAACCCCTATCCAAACTAATCAAACGGCAGAGAGAGAACACACAAATTAATAGGATCAGAAATGAAAACGGAGACATAACCACAGACACAGAGGAAATTCAGAGAATTATTAGATCTTACTACAAAAGCCTGTGTGCCACACAATTGGAAAATGTAAAAGAAATGGACATTTTTTAAGATAAGTACCATATACCAAAGTTAAACCATAACCAGGTGAACAATCTAAATAAACCTGTTAGTTGCAAAGAATTAGAAGCTGTTATCAAAAATGTCCCTACCAAAAAAAGCCCAGGCCCAGATCGTTTCAATGCAGAATTATACCAGAACTTCCAAGAAGACCTAATACCTATACTCCTTAATGTATTTCACAATATAGAAACAGAAGAGTCATTGCCAAATTCCTTTTATGAAGCTACAGTTAACCTGATACCGAAACCACACAAAGACCCAACCAAGACAGAGAATTACAGGCCAATCTCACTCATGAACATCGACGAGAAAATCCTCAATGAAATACTGGCAAACCAAATCCAGGAACACATTAGAAAAAT
>NW_026068181.1:380320-396618 GCF_014885135.2 Alexandromys fortis
CCTATGTATAACCCCAGCAGCACAGACATTAAAGCCAACATTGAATAAATGGGGCCTCCTGAGACTGAGAAGCTTCTGTAAAGCAAAGGACACTGTCACTAAGACAAAAAGGCAACCCACTGACTAGGAGAAGATCTTCACCAACCCCACAACTGACAAAGGTCTGATCTCCAAAATATAAAGAATTCAAGAAACTAGACATTAGAATTCTAAATAACCCAAGTAATAAATGGGGCACTGATCTGAACAGAGAATTCTCAACAGAAGAAGTTCAAGTGGCCAAAAGACACTTAAGGTCATGCTCAACCTCCTAGCCATCAGGGAAATGCAAATCAAAACAACTTTGAGATACCATCTTAAACCTGTCAGAATGGCTAAAATAAAAAACACCAATGATAGCCTTTGCTGGAGAGGATGTGGAGTAAGGGGTACACTCATCCATTGCTGGTGGGAATGCAAACTTGTGCAACCACTTTGGAAAGCAGTGTGGCGTTTTCTCAGGAAATTCGGGATCAACCTACCCATGGACCCAGCAATACCACTCTTGGGAATATACCCAAGAGATGCCCTATCATATTACAAAAGCATTTGTTCAACTATGTTCATAGCAGCATTATTTGTAATAGCCAGAACCTGGAAACAACCTAGATGCCCGTCAATGGAAGAATGGATGAAAAAAGTGTGAAATATATACATATTAGAGTACTACTTAGTGGTAAAAAAAAAATGACATCTTGAATTTTGCATGCAAATGGATGGAAATAGAAAACACTATCCTGAGTGAGGTAACCCAGACCCAGAAAGATGAACATGGGATGTGCTCACTCATAATTGATTTCTAGCCATAAATAAAAGACATTGAGCCTATAATTTGTGATCCTAGAGAAGCTAAATAAGATGAACCCAAAGAAAAACATATAGGTATTCTTTTGGATATTAGAAGTAGACAAGATTGCCAGGCAAAAATTGGGAACTTGGGGGTGGGGTGGGATGGGGGTAAGGGGAAATGGGGAGAGAAAAGTGAGAAGGGGAGGAAGGGGAGAGCTTGGGACAATGGGATGGTTGGGATAAAGGAAGGGTGGATATGGGAGCAGGGAAGTATATATCTTAATTAAGGGAGCCATCTTAGGGTTGCCAAGAGACTTGACTCTAGAGGGGCTCCCAGGTGTCCAGGGAGATGTCCCCAGCTAGTTTCTTGGGCAGCTGAGGAGAGGGCGCCTGAAATGGCCCGATCCTATAGCCATACTGATGAAGAGCTTGCATATAACCTTAGAACCTTCATCTGGTGATAAATGCAGATAGAGACAGAGACCCACATTGGAGCACCGGACTGAGCTCCCAAGGAGGGAGAACATGAGCAAGGAAGTCTGGACCGCGAGGGGTACACCCACTCAGTGAGACAGTGGGCTGATCTATTGGGAGCTCATCAAGACCAGCTGGACTGGGACTGAAAAAGTATGGGTTAAAACCGGACTCTCTGAACATGGCAGACAATGAAGGCTAATTAGAAGCCAAGGACAATGGCACTGGGTTTTAATCCTTCTGCATGTACTGGCTTTGTGTGAGCCTAGCCTGTTTGGATGCTCACCTTCCTAGACCTGGATAAAGGGGGGAGGACCTTGGACTTTGCACAGATCAGGGAACCCTGACTGCTCTTTGGACTGGAGAGGGAAGGGGAGAGGAGTGGGGGGAGGGGGAGAGAAACGGAGAAGGGGAACAGGAGTAGGGGGGGAGCGGAGGGAAATGGAAAGCGGGGAGGAAGTGGAAATTTTTTCAATAAAAGAAAGAAAGAAAGAAAGAAAGAAAGAAAGAAAGAAAGAAAGAAAGAAAGAAAGAAAGAAAGGCTATTAGAATAAAGCATTCCATTAATAAGGAAGCAACCTTCAAACTTATTTTGATAAATTTTATGAAGGGATTAATGGATATAAAGATATTCATCCTGGAAAACAGAAAGTGAATAAAACTGAAATCAAAAGACAAACAAAAAAGAACTCAAAGAACTAGACATCAAAGTACCAAATAATCTAACTAAAAATAGGGTGCATATCTAAACAAATAATTCTCAACAGAAGAATCTCAAATGGCCAAAGGACATTTAAGGAATTGCTCAACATCCTTAGTCATTAAGTAACTGCAAATCAAAACGACTGTGTGTACCATCTTACACCAGTCAGAATGGCTAAGATCAAAAACACCCATAACAGCTTATGCTGGAGAGGATGCTTATGCTGGTGGGAGTGCAAACTTGATCAGCTGCTGTGGAAATCAGTATGGTGATTTCTCAAGAAATTGGAAGACATGGAAATAGCACTTTTGGGCATATACCCAATGGAAGGACACTCATAACACAAGGACATTTGTTAAACTGTGTTCATAACATTACTTGTAAAGCTAGACCCCAAAAAAAACCTAGATGCCTCATCTGAAGAATGGATTTTTTTAAATGTGGTTCGTTTACACAATGGAGTACCAGCCAGAGATAGAAAACAATGACATCTTGAAATTCTTGAGCAAATAGATGGAACTAGAGAAAAACCAACCTGATCAAAGTAACCCAGATCCAGAAAGACAAACAGAATATGTACTCACTTATATGTGGATACTAGATATAAAGAAAAGGATAACAAGCCTATAGTCCAGAACCATAGAAAAGCTAGATAACCGGGAGAAACCCTAAGAGAGACAAACCAGGATCTCCATTGGAAAAGAAAATGGATGAGATCTCCTGAGAGAATTGAGATTGGAGGGGAAGAAAAGGGAGGCAGAAGGTAAAGGAGGAAGAGAACATCAGGGAATGGGATGGTCAAGATGGAGGAAAGACAGAGAGGGAGAGCAAGGAAACAGATATTTTCATTGATCAAGCCATTGTGGTGCTGGCAAGAAACCTGGCACTAGGGAAATTCCCAGGAATCCACAGGATGATCCCAGCTAAGACCCTAAGCAATAGTGGAGTGGAGAGGGTGCCTGAACTGGCCTTCGCCTGTGATCAGACTGACAACTACCTTAATTGTCATCATAATACCTTCATCCAACAACTGATGGAAGCAGATGTGGAGATCCACAGTTAAGAACAGGGCCAAGATCCAGTGTCCAGTTGAAAAGAGGGAGGAGTGATAATATGAAATAGCTGATCTGAGCTAATGGGAGCTCACTGACTCTGGACTGACAGTGGGGTAACCTGCATAGGACCAAACTAGGACCTCTGAATGTGGGTGACAGTTCAGTGACTTATTCAGTCTATAAGATCACTAGCAGTGAGACCAGGATGTATCCCTACTGCATGAACTGGATTTTTGAAGCCCATTCTCTTTGGAGGGATACCTTGCTCTGCCTAGGTATAGGAAAAAGGGCCTCAGTCCTGCCTCAAAGTGATTTGCCAAACTTTGTTGACTCCCCAATGGAAGCCTTACCCTCTCTGAGGAGTGGATGGGGGTTGGGGTGGAAGAAGGTGTGCAGAGCAGGAGAAGGGAGAAGGGAAAGAGAAGGGAGTAGGAACTGGGATTGATATGTAAGAGAAAATATTGTTTTTAAAGATAAATAAATAAAAACAAAAGAAAGGACAAGAAAAGAAAAGAAACAAAAAGAAAAGAAAAATTTAAGTACAACCACAAAGGAACTCTGGATCTCTTCTAGTCTCATGAGAAACACACAGATCCACAGGAATTTTTCCCAGTATACAGTTCTGTGAACACTGTAGACAAGGAAGACATACCCTATCTAGGATGAATCTATGAATCAAGTACCTGTGAGCTGCAGACAAAGCCAGACACAAGCATAGAACACGAACTGAATGATGGAACCACAAGGAGTCTGAAACCTCCTGTGGCTTCATTTGCCTCTTCCCACTGGTGAGCCTGACTCTGTGACTCCCCATTACCCAGTCCCCTAAAAGAGAATCAAATCTGTCCCCAGCAGTTATAAAACAGTCAGAGCCTGTCTTTCCCTGGATCCTCCTCCTCCTTCTTACTGGAACTTCAGAATAACACTTTATCTAAATTCCCCCAAATCCATGAGAGATTTATTCTAGTCAGATACTAAATCATTCTCAGCACACAATAGGGTTATTCATCCTTGTCAGCCCACACATACCTTGTTAGGACATGATTCACACCCTAGAGAGAAGGGAGAAAACACAATCAATAACATGTTCTTACAAATCCTAGTCACACTCTCACTGGTAGCAGAAACAAATTCTGAGAATCAAATCTGTCACCCACAGTTCTCCAAGACATGATATAAACAGGATACATGACTCATTATTTGACTTACATGTAAACTAACACTATTTTCTGTCCCATACTACGAGGCTTTGGAAAGCGAAGATGAATAAATAGTAGTTTGAAAGCTTATATAGGTTTTGCCGTATGTACATCTAAACATGTAAACACATGATTTATCCATACTCCATGTCAGCTTTCCATCACCTTACAACTGACAATATGAGAATTTGAGTCATTTGGACACAATTCAATATGTTAGTAATGAAGAAGCCACAAGGACTAGAACCA
This sequence comes from Alexandromys fortis, assembly GCF_014885135.2. Classification (NCBI taxonomy): domain Eukaryota; kingdom Metazoa; phylum Chordata; class Mammalia; order Rodentia; family Cricetidae; genus Alexandromys; species Alexandromys fortis. The sequence continues at coordinate 384,829 of NW_026068181.1, forward strand.
TAGATTGTCAGATACTTAAAACCAACTAACCATATCTCTCTTTCTCTTTTTCTTTTCTCTGTAATTGTTCTGACAGGAAAAGAACATATGTGTCAAGGTGAAAAACTATTAAAACAATGATCATCCCCCAAAATGAGGATATGGGAGAAGAAAAACAGCTCAGAGTGAAAGCTGGTCATCAAAAAAGATTTCAAGCACTTTTAATTACTTACCAGACCAAATTAAAGTATGAGTCTATACCCCAGATAATAATGGGAGAAAGATCACACTTTGACAAGGAATACTCATTTTTGTATATCCTTGGCTCTCTATTTAAATTTTGATATCACTTTGAGAAACTAAACATGGACAATTTTTATTTCAAATGCAGCCACATTAATAATATCCTTTTTCATCTTTCCAATACAATATTTGCTCTTTTACATGAACAGATATCAAGACCTGACCCACCAGGTCCACTTTGATATGTTAAGTGGGCATCTCAGTTAGCCATATATCCTGGGTTTGAGACCTAATATTATGCAAATATTCTCTCATGTTTGGATTCAAATAATATTAGTAGATTTAAGTAAAGTTACAATCTTTGAGAAATGTGACCATTCTTCTAGCAAATAGCAATTACCAGGGACTCCTTGCCTGTAGTTAAACTTCCTATGGAAGTCTACTTTGTATAGTGGAACTTAGTGTGGTTTAGGCTTGCACAGGTCTTAGGTTTGGTGTCACAACCAATCCCAGTTCATATGTGCTGCTGCTAAGCTCTGTCCAGAAGACACTGTTTTACTGATAGACCTCCATCACCTCTGGCTCCTACATTTCTTCTGCCCCTTCTTCTGCAGTGATTCCTGGGCCTTTGAATTAGATGTGGGCTATATATACTCCATTTAAAACTGGACAGTCCGTAGTCTCTTCCTCTCTCCATCTTGGCCAGTTGTAAGTTTCACTATGTAACCCTGATGCATGAAACTCACTATATAGACCAGGCTGGCGTTGAATCCATGAAGCTTCATTTGTTTCTGCATTCCAACTGCTGGGATTAAAGGTGTGAGCCAGCATTCCTAGCTATGGGTTGGGAAGTTTTTATTTCATTTTCATTGTTGTGTGCTCCTCATGTTTTATTTCTGTGTATGAGAAGCTCTCAAGTCCTGGGATCCCGGGGAGTAGGTGCTTGGCTACACATGAATTTATTTTATATAACATAAACCAATAAAGCAGATTTCATAGAAAAAAGAATTCTGGGGAGAACTGACCATTCTAGTTATAGATTAAGTCTGATGTTTAAACTTGTCTTCAGCTGTGGTTTCTATGGGTTTCCATCTTGAATTCTGCTCTAGGCAGTAGAAACAAAGAAGGGACCCAGGCCTCCTAACCATCAGTTCAGTTCCCGAGTATGCTGTTATCATCTGTTCTAGTCGTGGGGTAACACCAGACCAGAAGCTTGGGCAAGTAGTAACTCTATGTCCTTGTATATCTGTGTATACCTTAAATAGAATGTTCTTTCCTTGATGCTAAGCACTGAACAAAAGCCTTCTGATAAAGATAATTGCAGAAAAACAGATCTTTGCATTTACCTAGGGGAGAGGAACAAGGCCTGGTATAGGAAACTGTTTTCACATGTAGCCCAACGGCATAGAAAACAGTTCTCAACTGAAAATTAATTCCCAAATATGCAACAGAAAGGGAGTTAACGGCAGTGAAATCTATAGCAAAGGAAAGCTACTTTATTCACAGAGCAATAATGCCAAAATTTCCCTGAATCTTAGTTTAACCTTTTTCAAAGCCCTTGGTTCTATTAAATCCCTGTGAAAACATGGCGAAGTAATTACCATATAATGTTGTGGTTTGTAGCAAAAAATTAACCTCACAAAAGTAAAGATTAGAATTTGGGTTATGAAAGGCTGAAGGCAGAGAAAAGTGGGCAGATTCTTTGGTCAAGTGATACAATTTCAGGCTTGTAGAGTGTTGTGTCTGTAGTTGGTATCTATGTGAACTAGGTTAGTTTAGTGATATATACATAATTCCATCTAATATGGGTGATAAATGAGTGTCCTCAATAATATTTAACCAATGCAATGGAAACCACTAAACTAAAGGAGTATGATAACTTCCTAGAACTACCAAGGTCTATAAGATTGGCAATTGCGGTGAAAGAACCAAATTCCTACAGAGATACGCATCACCAGAATATGATGTTGGTTTAAAGTATTTAAAAATATGACAGAGATAAAATGCAATACAAATTTTTCACATGTACTGAGAGAGAAGACATCTTTCATCTCAGCAACTCGAAGACAGAGGAGGGAAACTCTCTGAAATCTTGGGTGGCAACTATCCTCCCACTGGCCACACCACTGAATCAGAGACAGTGGGGGTGAAACTCTCCAAACTAATATCAAATTTATATGAAATTACCAATGATTGTTGAATATGCTTCACACATGCTCACAATGCAGTAGAGTAGTAACTACCCATGATGCAACAGATCTTCTCTACATGGTTCTTCTAATGTAATTTATTTGATAAACTAAAACATGCAATTTCACCTTGCCATCAAGGCTTGCAATGATTTCTCCATCTTCTGAAACTGGTTTAGGAAAGAGTTCAGGGAGAGCTCAGAGCACCCTACTGTACTCAGCAGGGAGATCGCAGCAGCACAGAGGGAGAGAAATGGCTTCCAGGTGTCCTGACTCTCAGATGCTGGACCTCCTGCAGTCTTACCTGCAGCATCTCTATGGTTGAGCACTGCAGCCCATGCTCCAGATCTGAGATGAGGTCACTCACTGTCTCCCTCTGCTTTACCAGTTCATTTTCAGACTTTTCCAGTCTTTTGACAATGTCTTCCTTCTCTTGCATCAGCTTCTGCAGCTTATTCTTCTCCTCCGAATACAGGAATTTGTGCATTTCTTTAAAATTCTTCTGGACCTTTATTACATCCCTCTGTATTTGGTTCTTCAGGGAGTAGAAAGGGGAGAGTTATTCAGACTGTCCTAATGGGACTGAGAGACAGAAATCCACTGTTCTGCTGGGGAGTTCTCACAGGAACTGAGCTTGGGAAGGGAAGGCAGTCTTGGAAGCATCTGTCTCCTTTCTGTGTCTGTTCATGACATACCAAACCAAAGATCTTAGGTCACCTTTAACAAGGCCACCTGAGCCAAAGTGGGATGCCTTGGTATGGCTCAGTTTTCACACAGCTACTTGAAATACTCCTCATTCTACCTCTGAATCCCCGAAAGAAGCTAAACCCAAGAATGGTCCTGTGAATGCTCCCAAGCATCTTCCCAAAAGTCACAGTTCTATAAAGCACCACAGGAGAGAGTTTTAGTACACAGTGCCATTCTCACCAGACCCCCACCATGGTGTCAGCTCCTCACACAGCCAGGCTCAGCTCTGATGCCCTCTCTGTGCAGCCCCAGCTCCAAGGAAACAAGCAGAGAGGAATAATCAAGGCCTCTTGTCCCCATCAGCCGCCAGGGAATGATGAGCCAGGAAGCTTCTTGCCCAGGTCCCTCCCAGGCATCAGGCAAACTCCCTTAGGAGGTAGGGTCTCCACTTGCCTCCCAGAAAGTTCTCTCTTGTTGAAGGTCATCTTCCCACTGGTCACATCTTTCCTCATTAGCCATCTGCATCTCCAGGGCAGCCTGGAGCTTCCCCTGTGGGAGTGGAATTGTAGCAGAGTCAAGCTGTGTGCTTAGTAGGACAGCTGCTCCTAGCCAAAGGCCAAGAAATCCTTCTGGAAAGACAAGAGGCCTAAGACTGTTCTCCTTTTAATATCTTGTGCCATGATTTATGCAATAAATTTTGTAATCTCAGTCTCCAGCTCAATCCATCTTGATTTATACACACACAGCCCCATACAGACAGACACAGAAATCTCTCTCAGTCAGTCATCCCACCAAGTACCCAGCACTCACTTTGATTCTGGCATCAGAAAACTGGAGTAAATTTGTTAGTTCTCCTGGTCTTTCACATAAACATATACATACACATATGTATTGCAATTGACACGTGCATATTCTGTTTCTTTTTTTTTTTTTTTGAAACTGGGTTTTACTATGTAGCCCAGGTTGGACTGGATTTTCTGTCTAAACTTGTATAATCTCAAACTCATCAGTTGCCAGCGTCCTGGCATTGAGCAATGCCCCATAACACTGTCCATGTGTCTTTTCTTTTGTCATTTTTTCCTTTCTTTATTGTATTTTTTCTTATGTTGTCACAGGCTGCCCTATGTTGGGCTGCCATATGTTGGGAGCCACAGTTTTTAGGTGACTTTTACCGGGTTCTTAGCCATAACCAGTTCCTACATTCCAGGATTTGAGCATGAGGATTAGAAATGCTAGACAGGAGGAACAGAGATAAGAAAGAACCACAGAGACACAGGAAAATAATAGGAGGGCAACTCAGCCTCCTGCATACTGAGTTGGGAGTTCTGAGTTCTCTGAGTTTGCTCCTGTTTAACTTTCCATACATATTTGTACACCAATACAACACGGGGGAGAAGGCAAAAAACTGCTTTAACATGATAAAAATGACAACTAGAACAGTTGCTTGCATCAATACTTTGAGACATCAAGTCATTAATTACAAGGAAAGCATTCTGCTGTTTTGGCAATGGACCTACCCTATCCAAATATAATGAAGGCAGCCTCTCCCTAGGTCAAACCTCCTAATTCAAAAGAAGGAGCAAAAGCATGCTTGAATTCTCTGTCCTTTGGTCAGGGTGGAGTGCATCTCCCTATATGGGCCATCTTAATGTCCAAAACACCAAGTAACCACACCATAGGTCAGGATGTATAGCCACAGTTGTCAAAAACTTTGAATAAGCTCAAACTCTCTGACCTTCAGACAAGGTGCAATAGGCTCACATTTTTGGGCCTCCACATGTTTTTCTTCGTTGAAAATAGTTTTTTTTTTTTATGTAATACATTGTGATTACAGTTTTTGTGGCACCTACTCCTCCCATTTCTTCTCCACCTCTCCACTTATTCAGATCCACACCCTTTATGTCTCCTGTTACAAAACAAAAAAGCAACTGTTTCTCTGTCTCTAGAGATTAACCCTAACATAGCAAAGGCTTTGATGAAACATTTCACTCAAAGCTAGACAGAAGGCTTTACTTTACATATCACTACAGCCCAGACTTATCATTATGAAAGAAAGAACACCCAAATATGGGTGTAGTTCATTTTGTGTGGTCATCTGTCTCCTACTGGGCGCAGGACATTTACTTACGAACAGTTTATTTCCCTGATGGGGAAGAGTCTTCTGTTTTGTGTTAATTTCACTGGTTAAATTAAAAAAAAAAACTGCTTGGCCTTTGATAGGACAGAAAATTAGGTAGGCGGAGAAAACAGAACAGAATGCACGGAGAAAGAAGCCGAGTCAGGCAGTCACCATGATTCTCCCACCTGACACAGCCGCAGGTTAAGATCTTCCCTGGTAAGCCACCTCATGGGCTTCACAGATTATTAGAAATGGGTTAGATCAATATGTAAGAGCTAGCCAATAAGAGGCTAGAACTAATGGGCCAAGCAGTCTTTAAAAGAATACAGTTTCTGTGTAATTATTTCGGGGCATAAGCTAGCTGGTGGCTTAGAGCTGGGGCGGTAGGAACACAGCCTGCCACTCCATACTAAATGTCCCCAGTGAGACTCCCGTGGAGAAAAGTAAGCTTACAAGTAGTTATCAACTGGAGATTTCTTCTGGGTTATGGATGGGCCCACTTCTTCCAGCTCTAAATCCCATCTGGTGCAGATGCTAGCAGGCTCCATGAGTTTACATGTGCGCTCACAAACACCCAACAGAAAACAAAGTCCCAACATGGAACTTGCCTCTGTGCATCTCACTATGGAATTCTTTCCCCTCCTCCCAGAAGTTTCAACTGCCACAGGCACATTTTCTTCACTGCTGCACGTCATTCACTAACTATCCCCATGGTTGGACGTCCCAGGACTGGTTTTTAGATAGTAGAAACAAATCTGATTCATTCATTAAAAAAACATAAGATAAATATGAACTGAATAAGCAGTTCTGCTCTTGGCATTTCTTGGTCATCAAATCAACTTTACAGGGACAGTTCCAAATTTCTTTTTCTATCCTAGTGTTTGTACTCCAGGCAGATTCTCATGCAAATAAGTGGAATAAACCATCGTGTTCTTTTAGGACTTTAAAGGTAGGAAAGGATGGAATGATGTAACAACCCCAGAGTCTCTGATGTCAGGTAATTGACCTGTCACACCAAGTGGAGATTTCCCATTTGTTATTGTCTACTGCTCTGTGTCCCACACCCTCCCACTTCTTACCTTGTACTTATTGGCCACCTCTTCAATGAGAGCTGTTTTGTGACCACGGTGATCCTGAGATCTTTCACAAAGCCAGCAGATGATCACCATGTCCTTCTCACAAAAGAGCTGGAGTTTCTCTCCATGTTGTGCACAGACATTCACCTTCTGCTCCTCCCCAGAGCTGGACTTGAATGCAGTTAGCCTCTCCACTATGTTGGCCACATGCCAGTTAGGCCTCAGATTCCCAAACAGGTAACTATCTCGGCACACAGGGCAGATGCCCTCCCCTTCTTTGCCTTTCTTGGACTCATAGTTCAGTGTGACGCAGGCTCTGCAGAAGCTGTGACCACAATCTGCACTCACAGGCTCCACCATGAGGTCCAAACAGATAGGACAGGTCACCTCCTCCTTTACCATCCCCAGGACTGATGAGGCCATTGTTGCTGTGATGCTGAGTCTGTCTCTCTGTACTCCTGACACTTCTGCTCAGGTACCTGTGTGACTGGGATGATGAGAAGGGGGACAAGTGAGAAAGAGAAACTCAGCATTGAACCGTGAAGATATCAATGAATGCCCTCGATGATAAGGAAAAGAGCAAAAAAGAGAGATTTGGAGAGATGTTCAGAGACATGGCAAAGAAGAAAGCTGTCATCCTTTCCAGTCCTCTGCTATATTTCATCCCAAATGTTTAATTTCAGAAATAGGGCTGTTATTTCCTTTCACTGAAGACCAAGAAGATCGTGTTTCCTTCCATCAGCCTCATGTAATTGACCTTCTGTCGTTCCCTTTCTTTCGCAGGACAAAATCATATCTTCAGTGTTACAAGATTCAAACAACTCACTTTTCCCCTGATGTACTTCCTCCTTCATTGGCACCAGTCAGTGTGACCTTCTGATCCTCTGCTAACCAGTCTCTTACAGAAGCCTGGTGCTGACATGGAGTGTACACAGTCTCATCTCCTGATAACTCACAGGCAATTATTTCTCTTATTGTCATTTAACAAATGACAATATCTGTGTTTGTATAAATGGTTAAAATAAGCTCTGCACTATATGTATAGTGATGGCCACTTACAAGGCTCATTTGTCTTCAATACACAAAAAGGGGATGAAAAGCACCCCTTTAGATGCTATTTAGACCTCCTTCAGAGGAACCTGCTCTACCCCATAGAGTTCACCAAAGGAAAAAGGTGACAGCCAGTACAGAATTGATAGCCAGATCATTGGATGTGTGGAATTATTCCTCCAAACACTGCAGATTCTAAGGCATCTTGTGTCTGTAAGTGTTGAGAATTTATCCTGTATGTTTTTCCTCAAATACAGTGGCTGCCCCTTAAGCAACTGCTATCCTAATAGCACCTCAACCTGGCAGCTAACAGCAGTCTCAAGGGCACAAGGGTGCAGGCTGTAGAAATTCTCTTCCCTCACAGGCTCTCTCAAGGCCACTAAGGTAAACTTCAACTAGATCTCTACCCTCTATGACCTCAGGATTCAAAGGCTGAGGTGAAATTCTACTCCTTCAGAGAGCTTGAAAAAGCAATAGCTAGTGTAATGATCTGTTTTGTCTCTTTAAGAGACAAGCCACACCCACTCACTCCCCTGTCCATTGTGGCAGGCTGATCTTCAGCTTCCAGCCTGAGCTCCTTCCTTTTTTCCATCTTCCTTCAAAGAGGCAGCTCCTGCCTCTCCCTACTTCTCCCCTTTCCCCTTCTGTCTCCTCTCTCTCTCTCTCTCTCTCTCTCTCTCTCTCTCTCTCTCTCTCTCTCTCTCCTTTCTTCTCCCCTTCTAACTTCCTCCTCTATAATTCACTGAATAAATATCCAACCTCACTCTGCATGGCATGCCTGTACATGTCTCTGCCTCTTGCCTGCCGCTGCCTGTGTCTCCCTGCCCTGGACCAGCCACCCCTGAGGGACCTGTAGCTGTCCCTACCTGGGACTGACTGCTCTTAGGGCCCGCTGCCTGCTGCCACATGGCCTGCTGCCACTGTTTGGGGACCTGCAACATTTCTGCTGCCTGCCAACACCGGGGATCTGCAGCATTTTTATTAATCTATATCAGCTAGCCCTTTCTCCTTGCTTGCTGTTCATAAAAACACAAAAGATGAAGGCCAGAAGGATACTGAGTTCAAAATCACATCAAAAAATATACTTCAAAGTAAATTAATTTCACCTGATAACATGTCATATTAGTTCAGCAGGCAAAGCCAATGGGCAACCCACAGATCATCAGCAAATGAAAGATAAGGAACTCTTCCCATTCTTTACTTGAACCTATATGATAACACACACCATTATTTCAGGAATAAAAATCCTACAAATGTTTATTTTTAGGTATAAACATAAATTTCCTCATCTTAAAGCCATGCATGAAAAGCACACTGCTAAGTAACGAATTTAGGGCAATGGAAAGAAAACCTTTTTTTAAAGTCATGCTGAACACAATGGTGTTCAATGTTGTCATTTCTAGTAAACACAGCAGGACAAGGGAAGTACCAGCAATACTAGAAAGGAAGTAAAACAAAAACAAAACAGGGTTCCTTTGTGTAGTATAGCCATTCAGGAGCTAACTTTGACAATGGGCTGGCCATAAACTCAAAGAGATCCACCTCTCTCTGTCTACTTAGCATTTGGATTAGAGGCTTCTGCCACCACCACTGTTATTTTTAGGTCCCTGCCCTAGTCACGCCCAACCCTTTTTAACCTCAGACCCGCCCACCATCACTCTGCTCTCCCCGTTCTCTCTGCCAGTGTACACATGGCTTTGCCTCCTCTCTTTTTTCGTTTCTCCTTCTCTCTCTCTCTCTCTCTCTCTCTCTCTCTCTCTCTCTGTCTTTCTCCTTTATGTAATAAATATGGTACCTTTGTACTTATCTTTTGTGTCTATGTGTCTATTACCCACCTCCACCGCCAGCACTATGCATGCACTCCTCCTGGTGGGAAACTGTAGCCTCTTGCTCGGGTGCCTGACTCTGGAGCCGGTGCCCTGCACCACTGGGGACCCGCTGGAGTTTGCTGCTTGCTCTGTGAGCCCGCCGGGCAGGGGGAACCCCCCCCCCATATTTTTAGGAATAAGAACCACCCAGTCACGTTTGTTTTCCAGGTGAAAGAAAAGCCAGTGAACTCAGTAAAGGTGCAGAATGTAATAGCCAGTATAGAAAAGTCACAAAGGGTGAGGAACCCAAAGGGAAATTAAGAAAGTGAGCCTGTTGTGCTGACCTCTAAACCTGGCTTTTGGCAGGCGATGCCAGAGGATGGCAATCCCAAGGCTCTACAGCTCAGCAGTGGTGCACTTGGAGCACAGTAAAAGGGCTGGAGGGGTGGTTCAGTGATTGAGCTCCACCTGTTGTCACACAGACCGTGGGCCACAGGCCCAGTGTAATAATTCTGAGTGGAATGAACCTTAGCAGTGGGTGAGAGCCATGGAGGAACAGACAAATATACCATAAAGACAGAGATTAGGTGAGGAGTTTATTGGGAGAGAAAGAGAGACCTGCTTGCCACTTCAGAATAGAGGAAAGAAAATGGGAATGGGTGGAGCTTCTCTCTCTCTCTCTCTCTCTCTCTCTCTCTCTCTCTCTCTCTTTTGGTTTTTCGAGACAGGGTTTCTCTGTAGCTTTGGAGCCTGTCCTAGCACTCGCTCTATAGACCAGGCTCGCCTCTAACTCTCAGAGATCAGCCTGCCCCAGCCTCCCAAGTGCTGGGATTAAGGGCGTGGGCCACCACTGCCAGGCCATCCCATCTTGTCTCTTAAAGGGACCTTTTGCCCCTTAGAAAGCCAACCAAGGTTCAGCCCCTCCCCCAGGGCTGCTCAAGACCACACCTATAGGCTATTTAAGACCTGGCTGACAGACCTACCCCATGTTCTTCCATCTGCCTCCCTGAGAGACCCAGCAGTTGCCTCTCTCTGTTTATTAAACCTGGACTTCTTAATTAGGCTTGATTAGCTTATTGCTTTGGTGGTAGAGAACACCCAATAACCAGGAATTCAATACTTAATAGTTTCCATTGAATTAAGTTGCTATAGCATCCTTCAAATGCTCCCCCATTCCAGAAAAATAAATCAGTTTTTAAAGAGACACCAAGGAACGATAATTAGGTTTTTTAGATTCAGACAATACAGCTGCAGACAGGTTGCTTCTTTTGTGGCTGGGGTACATGATGGATAAGGAAAACTCTATTTTGTGTAGACATCCACTCTATATTCCTAAAAGAGAGAAGCTCCTGGCTACTCTCACTCCTTGCTACCAAATTGTAAAAGTGTTATGAAACAAGTAATTGCTTCCTCTGGCTTCAGGAACCCACTTATTCTGTGTGAGAGAGCTCCTCACAGCTGATGGACTATAAGCAGTTTCACACTCAGGTACACATTCCACACAAATGAGATAATTGTGCTGCCCACCTTAAAACACCCCTCTTCCGGTCCATGTGTGACAAGTCTTTGATTTGTTCTTAAGGCTGTTGTTGGCCTTCTAGCAGTAATTAATAAATTCATTTAATTATAATTTAAGTAGAGTCTGTGTTCTTTTGTTGGAAGGTTTTATTTGTCAAGACCACACCATCCTCTGGCTCTCCCTCACTCCCCCTCCGCCCCAGCACTCAGCAAGAAGCAAGCAGTTCCTCTTTCTTGGAACTTATCAGTTTCAAATTAAACTCACCAGAACAAAGAGTGTTTTCTTCCAAATTCTGCCCTCTAGATTTGCTCTCAGGACTTCAGACACCAACCTGGAGATCCTGAATCTGTGGAAAGGAGCAAATGGAGGCCACAGTGTCCTGAGGACTAGGTCCCTAAGTCTGATCTCTGCTGAGTCAGAAGAGAAATGAAAGTTAAGACACTAAGGGCTGAAACTGAGAAAGAGAAACTAAATAACTACCAGCCAATGGGATACTAGCACATTGTTACCTGGTTCTACCATCAGAGGAAGTCAGTTCCCCTAATTCAGTTCTGCCTTCCCCAAACTTAGGACACAGTGAGTGCTACAGGAAATTGTCAGGTTACTTGTTCAGGCTCATGTTACAATCATCTAAAAATGTCTTGATCCTCTGGAAAGCTGCCCCTGATGGAAATAAAGCCTTTGCCATGGGCTCCTCTTGTACCTGAGCAGCTGGCTGGGTTTTTCTTTGCAGGGCAGGTGTGGCTCAAAGGGCAGGAAAGACAAGGTGAGGACAGGGAACTGCAGTGTCCTCTGGGGCTGGACTTGGGCACTTACAGGATGAGAACAGGGAGGAAGCTGCAGTTCAGAGCACCTGCTCACAATCAAGATTCCCACCCAGCAGGGACAGGATGGGAAGAGCCCCATGCAGAGTCCTGCAGAGACACTTCCCACACTCCCAGCAGTGAAACTAGCAAGCTGCAGGGGCTCTCCAGTGTAGCGCGCGGAGATGTAGCGCGCACCATGGTGCTGTCATGTCAGGGGCACGGGGCCTGGGCGCCATTTGCTGTTCCACGTCAAACTTGACAGCTTGTGCGCAACTTGTGCACATGCGCGCCCACAGCGCATGCGCCCCCCCCCC
>NW_026068181.1:398847-425912 GCF_014885135.2 Alexandromys fortis
GATCTGGCCATCCGATCTGGCCAATCATAATTTAAGCACGATCACTCCATTCTGGCCTGAGCCATTGGGTTGATGACACGTCAGGGCTTTGTCTGGCACCGTATATATTCTTCTGCGTCACGGGGACTGGGTCTTTTGCCTCTTTACAACCTCAAGTGTAAGTGCTCCAATAAAGTGTGTTCTGAGAAGGATCCTGTTGCAGTCGTCTCTTCTGCTGGCGGGAGCGGCGTGCTGCACTCCAGCTGCCCAGGGGTGTCCTGCAGATTAGGTATTCTGTTGCTGCCCCAGACCAGGGCCTCTTCCCAGTGCTGATTTGATACATTCCTTACATCCCTTCCAGGAATCCTTCCCCAGAATGTCTCTGCAGGTCTCCATTTGAGTTAGGATTTCTATTACAGACCTCTGATATTGACGCAGCCTCCCCTGATTTAGAAGTTGAATTTTTGTAGGGCTCAGAATGAAATGAGATTCAGTTGGTACCCTGCATGACCAGCAATCCTGGAACCCTGGCATGGATTCAGAGTGGCAGAAAACCACATGTGGTGGCATATAGGTATGTAGTCTGCCTCAGTTAGTTTTGTATTGCTGTGAAGAGATACTATGATCATACACATGATGATGACAAATAAAGGAGAACATTTAATTAGGTCGGTCATACAGTTCAGAGGTTTTGTTCAGTAGTATTTATCACAGTTGGAATCATCGCAGCTTGAAGACAGACATGTTGCAGAGACAGCTGTGCCCTTGCATGAGCATGCAGCAGGAAGAGAGTGTCTGTGATGTGGGATTCACCTCTGTATGCTGTGAATAAAGAAGCTCTTCAGCCTATAGCAGGGCACAATATAGCCAGGCTGGAAGAGATCTAGAGAGAAAGTAGGCAGAGTCAGAGAGATGCCATGTAGCTGCTGAAGGAGACAGACTCTGGAAGGAACCTTACTGGTAGGCCATTACCTTGTTGCAATACAAAATAACAGAAATAGGTAAATTTAAGATGTAAGGGTTAGTTAATAAGAATCCTGAGCTAATAGACCAAGCAGTGTTGTAATTAATATTGTTTCTATGTGATTATTTTGGGTCTAGGTGGCTGGGAATTAAAGAGCAGTCTTTGCCTAAAGGCCTGGCTGGAGCTACTGAAACCCTGAAGACCCTGCTCAGGACACACTTCCTTCTACAAGGCCAAACCTTCTCAAACAAAGTGCCACCTACTGACAGTGCTGCTTACTGCCCATGAACCAACTGAGCCATTTCCATCCTGACCATTACACTGTGATAATCACCATGACTGGGACACTGTTTGATTCAGAATAGTGTTTGATTTGGGGCTTACAGCTTCAAAGGGTTAGGGATCATGACCACCACAGTGGGGAACATGGCAGCAGGCAGAAAGGAACAGTGACTGTGATGGCTATCCTTCCTTGTCATCTTGAGTACATCTAGAATTAACTAAACACAATGACTAGGCACCTGTGAGAGATTTTGCCTGAATTAAATCATTTGAAGTGGGAAGACCTACTTCTAATGCAGATATTTGAGGCAGGAAATACTCCCTTAATTTAGATCTTCCCAGGTTGGAAGACACATCGTTAATCTGCACCACACCTTCTGCTGGCAGCCTGTATAAAGGACATGATTAAGGAACCGTGCCTTTTTTTGTGTGTGCTTTCTCTTGCTCTCACTATCAAGTCCATTTCTTCATTGGCATTAGAGCCCATTTTTTCAGGATTCTGAAATATGCTGAAGATCACTTAAGAAATCATCTTGTGGACTGATTAACTACTGGACCTTGGACAGTCCATCAGTAGACAGCCATTTTTGGGTTAGTTGGCCTGTAAGTCATTCTAATATCTCCCCTTCATATAGATGCAATCTGTAAGTTCTATTCCTTTAAAGCAGTGGGGTTCTAAACCCAAGGTTTGTGCCCCTTTTGGCAAGCTTCCAACTCCAAAATATTTGCATTATGTTTTATAATAGTAGCAAAATTACAGTTATGAAGCAACAGCAAAAATAATTTTATGGTTGGGGCCACCACAACATAAGGACCAGTTTTAAAGGGTCACAACATTAGGAAGGTTGAGAACCACTGCTCTAGAGAATTCTGACTAATACAGTGGTGAATCAGGGGGTGAGAGATCACAACTCAAGACACAAACATGAAGCAGAGGGTGGAGAACATTGGTAATGGCCACATCTATTGTCACTTCCAAGACTGCTCCTAATGACATGCCTCCTTCAATAAAGCAACTCATTTGTTCCTTATCCTCTCTGACCTACTGAAAAGTGACATAAGGAGTGGCAGATAAACAGATATGTCACCACAATCTGAATTTTACTTAACATACTTGTTTTTCTTCCTACTTCTCCTCTTTTTTTGACATATGGTCTTTGACATATGTCTTTGACACAGACCCTAGTTTGACCTCTGAGCTCCTGCACCCTCAGCCTCCCCAGCACTGAAATCATGAGCTTCTGCTGTTTCTGTTTTAGTTTGATCTTTGCCCTTATAGGGATTGAACCCAGGGCTTTGTGAATGCTGGGCTAGTGCTCCATTGCTGAGCTAATCCCTTGCTAAAGCTTCACATCTTGATGAGGTCATGAGCCTCTATTGTTGTTCTTCCTATGGACACAATTGATGTTACACAATTGTAATGTGTACCTTTCCTTCTGAATTGTGAATAATGATGTAGAAACCTTTTACCATTTTTGTTTTGTTTTGTTATTGAGGCAGTATTATGTTCTGTATCCCAGCCTGGGCTGGAACTCACTATGTGCTTAGTATGCTTTCTCCAACTACTACCAATATACCGCCCTATCTTAAACTCCTGAGCACAGGGATTAAAGGCTTGAGAAACTAGGTCTTCATCCCTACGAAATACTAACCATGCCCTTTCCTTCCCTCTCTAAAGCTTTCTTGTGTTAGTGATGAGTCTGTCCCTACCACTATGCTCTTCCTACATCAACTACTTTGCTAAACAGTTTCCTCAAAATGGAGGAATGTCACTGCATTGATCTTCAAGCAAACTATGTAAGGTCTGTGAAAAAATCACGAAGCTTTCAAGAGAGAGAGAGAGACAGAGACAGAGAGAGACGTGCTTGCCTTTTCAGAAGAATAGAGGAAAGAAAATGGGAGTGGATGAGGCTTGTCTCTTAAAGGGACCTGCATACGGACTACATAGTGACATAACAGACATAGCACCCTGGGCTGGCCAAGGTACTGCCTGAGTGTGTCCTGCCAGGTGACTGGAGCCAGCATAATACCTGAATCCTAACACCCAGACCTCACATGACTGCTCAATGCTACCTGCAACTCCAGTTTCAGTAGCTCTTAATACTCTCTTCTTGTTTCTGACAGTGCTGCATCCAAATGCTGCAGAGGTATATATACAGGCAAAACGCCCACAGATAGAAAATGAAAATAAATGAGTCAATAAATTTAATAAAAGAAAGACAGAGAACAATTATATTAATGTAACCATCAAAACTAGGAAAAATTAATGATTAGGAAAATAATTACTGTGAGATGAAATACCTACACACAAAAAGTATAGAACTGCTGAATGAAATCTAAGGTGATACAGTTACATATAAGGATGGAATCCATATTCATGCATTTTAATATTGTTAAAATGTCTATTCTAGGGGCTAGACAGATGGATCATGGTTTTTGAACACTGGTTTATTTTCCAGAAACCTTGGTCCTATTCTCAGCACCTACAAGGTGAGCCACAACTGTCTATAACTTCAGTTCCAAGGAATCTGATGCCATCATCTGGCATCTGTGGGCACCAGACATTCAAGTAGTGTACAGACCTATATCCAGGTCAGACACCTATACACATAAAATGACATTAAAACAAAACAAAACAAAATGAATCAATGAAATGTCATACTACCTAGGGCTGAAAAGGGGGTTCTATGTTTAAGCGTACTCATTGCGCCTTGCAGAACATCCTAGTTCAGTTCCTGCCACCCACATGAAGCAGCTCATAGGTGCCTGTAACTCCAGCTTCAAGAAATCCACCAGTTCTGACCACCTCAACCATCCTTTCCAATACATATATACATAGGCAGACCCACAAATACATAACCCCAAATAAAAAGAAACTTTATTAGCTTATTTTTGTGTTTTTCTCTTTTTTTTCCAATAGTGTTTAGTTTTTACCCTAGGTCCCTGGGTTACCTAGCCTCTGACTGATTTTTTTTTTTTTTTTGAGAATCAGGATATTCTGAAGGACCTTGTCTTCACAAAGTTTTACACTCCTTTCTCTTGTGTCCTACTTGTTCAATTAGTACAGCATGCTGTTAGCATTCAAGGCAAGAGCATTTTTTTTTTTTTTTGCTCCATGTGGAGTTTCTTCAGTGCCCATCATGTTCTCTGAAGTAGATTGGTGATGCTAGATGCAGGCATGTCTCATTTGTATGTATCAAGAAAAGAACCTATGTTAATAAACATTTTAAATGCCATATTCTGTAGATCTCTAAAGTGTTTAAAGATGACCTATCTAAAACTTATCTCTGACCTTGAAAACATACCTAATATGAATACAAGTTTGATTGTAATAGATGACTAATTGCTAACCTGCATTTCCTTATTATCCTAAATACTTGTAATAATAACTTTCAAGGGCTAGAAACTGACAATACATTGCTAAATGGAATGCATGGGTACCATATCTTGAACAAAATTAGAAATATATGTACAGTGTATTCTAACAAAATAATCTCCAAGTTTGTATCAAAATGCAAAAAAAAATCCAAGCTAATGTAAAATATTTAAAACTAGCAGTTGCTTTTTGTGTAAAAGTAGATTCAATAATCTACCTTTTAACATTATTTCTATTTCTTTTCAGAGTAGATTCAATAATCCTCTCTATATCCCTTCATGTCTATATCCCCATTGACAATATCTTCCGTCTGCATAAATTTTCCTGTAGGAGAATGCTTAGAAGTTAAAATAACCAAAGTGCAATCAAATATTGGATCCAAATAATCCACATGTTTATACTGCAGTTTCTCTTCCACAAAAGTCAGTTCTCTCTCAGTTTCAGCTGATGATGCTCTTGGACTATTTAAGTCCTTGACACTGCCTAAGGTTTTTAAAAAATTTCTCAGTCAATTTTTTCTATTCCAATAGTGGGCCTTAGTTGTGAAATATCTTCTAGCAATCTTTGGAACTCATTAAGAGTCAGCAATGGATGTCTCCAAATTCATACATTTTGGGGTCTAATTTTCTATAGAACTATTTTATATCCTAAGTAATTAGTAGAATCTCCTCTTTGCATTTTTTCAGGAACAATTTGTAATCCCCAACAAAGCAAAATTTTCTTTACCTTTTCAAATACTCTTTCTAAAGTATTTACATTTGAGTTAGCTAGTAAAATATCATCCATATAATGGTAAAAAAAATTTTGAGGCAATTGCTTACATATTATTTTTAATAACTGACATAGATCTTAGATCTGTTATCATTCTCCATTTTCCACATTTCTTTTTAATAGCCAATACACTTTACCTATTCACCTTCCCAGCTGAGAAGTCTGAGCTCCTGTCTCCTTACACCTTATCACTTCCTCTCAGTCCAGCCATATCACTTCCTGTCTGTCTGTACAGACCTCCAAACCTCTATGGTTAGCTAATGGCTAGCTCTGCCCTCTGATCTTCAGGAAAGTTTTATTTGAAAATAAGATATCACAACTCTTTTCTTTTCTTTAGACCTGATCATATTAGGTCCCCCAACAGGTCTTGGACCTTGTATCTTCCTACATCAGCTATCTTTGTAGCTGGAGTTACTAGTACAGGCTGAATTTTATTGAGGCATGGCAGACATGAATCAAGGAAAAGGCTGACAAATATACTCACTTTTAAGTAACATTAACAATTCTCTACAGACTAGAAGCTGTTTTTGTTGTTGTTGTTTTGAGGCTGTTTCACACTACAAGTAAATGCATAAGATTCTGCAGAAAGACTGGGACTTCTAATCACAGAGACAGAAGCCAAGGAAACAAACTCATAAAATCACGGGTAAATACACTATTACACAGAAGGCATTAAACTCTGTTTTAAGACACCATTCTGATTTTACTTCTTCAGTGAGGGACAGAAGTGTCTGTCTTGCAACAGGGAATTCTTGGTGCACCCCAAAATTGACCATTAAAAAAGATGAGAGTGAACTCCATCTGGAGAAATACCTGGACGTCTCTGGACCTTGAAACTGGTCCTCCTCAAGGCCAGGCTTCCTTCTGGCTCCTCATCCCTAGAGCACTCAGCAGGAAACCAGCAGTCACTCTTTCCCTACCCCTTCTCAGTTTCAAATTCAACTCACCAGAGCAAAGACTATGTTTTCTTTTCAATTCTTCCAAACTCTGTTCTCTAAATTGCTCTCACACCTTTAGACACCAACCAAGGGATTCTGAATCTGTAGAGAGGAGCAGATGGAGGTCAGAGTAAATGTCTTGAGGATTCAGTCACTAAGTCTGATCTCTGGTGAGCCAGTAGAAAAAACATGAAAGTTAAGACTTTGAGGGCTGGAACTGAGAAAGAGAAACTACGGAACTATCAACCAATGGGGTGCCATCACACATTACTGGTACTGTGACTGTGCAGCTCACTCTATACAACTAGAGTGAATCAGTACAGGTCAGCCCTGCCCACCAGGAACTTGGGACATTTTCCATTGCTCCAGGGACTTGTTAAGTCACCGTTTCAAACTTGTATCACAATCACCCTAAAAAATCCTGACCCTCAAAAATCTTCTAATGGGAAGGAAAGAATTTCCCTGGCATGCTCTTGCACCTGAGCTCCTGATTGCCTTTTACTTTGTGGGGACAGGTGTGTCCCAAATAGAAGGAAATACTAGGTGAGGGACAGAGAATTGCAGTGTTCCTCTGGGGTTGGACTTAGGCACTTACAGGGTGAGAACAGGAAAGAACATGTCATTCAGGGAAACTGTCACACAGTCAAAAAAGATATCTCACCCAGCAGGGACAGGACCAGGAGTTTTCACATGCAGAGCCCAGCAGAAACACTTCAAAATACTCGCAGCAGCCAAACTAGCAAGTTGCTGGGGGCTCTCCAGCTGCCCAGGGGTGCCCTTTTGATTATGCATTCTGTTGCTAACCTGATGAAGTTCTCTTCACAGTGCTGATTGGATCGACTCATTGCCTCCCTTCCATGAATCTCTCAAGAGTGTATCTCAGGAGGTCTGTAGTTGAGTTAGGATTTCTATTACAGACCTCTGATGTTGCCTCAGTGTCCTCTGATTTAGAAGCTGAAAATGTGTAGAGCTGGAAATGTGGTTGAGTTGGCACTATGTGTGCCTAGCATGGGTGAAGTCCTGGGGTGGATCCTCAGTACTGTATAAAACTAGTTGTAGTGATGCATGCAAGTAGTTACTTTTTTACTGCTCTATGTTTTAGCATCAGTTTTTACTGCTGTGAAGATATACCATGACCACATGAACCCTTATAAAGAAAACATGTAATTAGGGCAGAGTTATAGTCCAGAGTCTTAGTTCATGATCCTGGCAAGAGGCAGGGCAGCACACAGATAACTAGCAGGCAGCAGGAAGAGATAAGCCACTGGGTCTGAAAACCCAAACCTCACCCCCAGTGATACTCTTCCTCCAACAAGGCCACACCCTACTCAAACAAGGTCATACCTCCTAATAGTGCCATTCTTATGAGTCATGATCATTCTAACCATCACACTGTGATAACCATGACTGAGGGACCATATAAGGAAGGTGTCAGATTTGGGGCTTACAGTTACAAAGGGGCTGAGATCATGATGCTGACAGTGGGAAACATAGCAGGAGGCAGGGAGGCGTGGTGTTTATGATGGTTATTTTTCATTGTCAACTTGACTCCATCTGGAATTAACTAAAACACAAATGACTAGACACCTTTGAAATATTTTTTTTCCTTAATTAAATCATTCAAAGTGGGAAGACCCATTCCTAATCCAAATCTTTGAATTGGGAAAATCCACCTTTAATTTAGATCTCACCAGCGAGCCCATTCCTTCACTGGCATTAGAACATATTTCTTTGGGCTATTGACATATGCTGAAGGCCATTTGAGATATCATCCTGTGGACTGAACAACTACTGGATTTGTGAACCTTCCAATGTTGGATTAGTTGGCCTATAAGTCTTTCTAATACCTCCCCCCAATTATATATTCATTCTATAGTTTCTATTCCATCAGAGTAGTGGTTCTCAAGGCAAGGGTTGTGCCTCCTTTGGCAAATCTCCAATTCCAAAATATTTGCATTATGATTCATAATAGTAGCAGAATTACTGTTATGAAGTAGCACAAAAATGATTTTAAGGTGAGTGGTCACCACAACATGAGGAACTGTATTAAAGGGCCATAGCATTAGGAAGGTAACAGGGAAGCTTTGTTAACCGATTATCTTTAAGAGGTTGGACTAAGTTAGGATGTGGCTTTCTCAGACCAGGAGTAAAATGGGTGTGCAGCCCACATGCTCTCTCTCTCTGTGTGGTTCCTTCACAGCACAGCTGAGCTTGAACTTCTTGTTACCATTTTATGAGTTTTTCCTTTATAACAAATAAAAATATAATTGCTTTATCTTTTAGCTACCCTGATTATTTCCCAAATTGAGCTAACTTCTACAGTTGGTGCCTGAATCGTGGGGTTCAGATCTCCAGTGGCTCTAGCCAGTCATCATCAGGCTCCACGTCATTCATTTAGGTATGTGAAGTGGCCCTGAGTAGCTGCTAGCTGCTAGTCCTTCATATTTTCTAATTAAGTCCCTCAGAGCCACTCCATGTCCTCAGGCACCTTGGCGCTCCGCAACTACATAGATGGCTTCTAGTGTGATTTACACTAAATAACTGTTTTTAATCTGAGCATATCTTTCAGCATTTAACACTAAAATCATATTCAAACTGACCATACAGCTACATGTGTGCAGTGACATCTACTGGCAGGTAACAGTTATTATACCTACTCCAGCTCAAACTCAACCACAGGTAAGATTTATCATTTAAAATATATATTATAAATGTATAATTTACAAGGTCAAGATTACAGACAATTTAACAATTCAGAAGTTCAATAGCTTTTCTACTGTGCCATGTATGATGTTATGCAAGGTTTATATGATTTACTTCCTACATCCCTCTATTTGATTCTGAAGATTAGTTTTGTCATTCATATTTTTTCCTTAAAAACATGATTTGATAATAGGGCCAAGAATGAGGCACTTTTTAAAATGATACAGTCTTTACATACTGATAATGACAAACTAAAAGGGAAATTTTAGAGCAACAGGAAAAAGCAAAAGGACTTGAGATAACCCAAGATCAAATTCTGGGTGAGGGACTTTACTCTGATCATCAGGACCAGGCTCTCTACAACAAAAACACCTTATCCCTATGTACCACAGCAGCTTTAAATGCTTGGGTCAGGATTCAGGAAACATAAAAGAGCAGGGAAACTGGCAGAGGGCCCCGCTCCAGGGCCCCAGAACCTTAGTGTATGGAGCAATGACACCAGGAGTCAGGGGGTCCCACCCGGGCAGTGGCCGTATCCAGTTTGTTCCACAGGGCAATCCTTTTGCATCACAGACCTTGCCCACACCACCCCAGGAAGTGCAGGACTGGATCTCAGTACTTCCACCCAAGCAGTCTTGACAGCCCAAATGGTGGTTCAAGCTTTACCCAGTAATGTTTTTGGGCCGTTCTCTAGAGGGACCTTAGGGCATATCTTAGAAAGAAGCAGGACCATCTTGAGGGGAATTCAAACTCATCCTGGGGTTGTTGATGCAGATTATCAAGGAGAAATAAAAATTATAACATCAAGTTACTCAAGAAGTTACAGGGGGATCATATTGCCCAATGGGTGTTAGTACCCTTAATTAACATCTCCAACCCCATGGCCAGGTCCAGTTGGGGTGCTAAGGGTTTTGGGTCATCTGGCACTGCAGCCTTTTGGGTAGCTCATATGAAAGAAAAGCCACGATTGGAATTGATTATTGATGGGAAGTCATTTAATGGGATTTTAGACTCTGGAGCTGATGTCTCCGTCCTGTCCTTAGAATTCTGGCCTAAGAAGTGGCCATTGTAAAGTAGTACTGCCACCCTACAAGGAATAGGTAAAGCAATTCCCAAGAAGAGTGCAAAATTATTAAAATTGCAAGATAATAAAAGCCATGAGGGTTACTTTCAGCCATATGTCCTCCCAGGACTACCTTTTAATCTCTGGGGAAAAGAAGTCCTGAGTGAGATAGGAGCTGTCTTGACCACTTAGCCCACACCACCACCAGCAGCATCCCAAATTATGCAGCAACTAGGATAGAGACCAGGACAGGGCCTGGGAAAAAATGTGCAGGGTCAGTTGCAGCCAGTGACACCAGATAAACAAATTACGAGACTGCTGGGAGACCGAAGCGGTCTAGGCCATTTTTAGTTAGGGTCACTGTTCCCAAGCCTGCCCCAATTTTTATAACTTGAAAATCTGACGATCCAGTTTGGGTGGAACAGCAGCCCTTGACTCAAGAGAAATTGCAGGTTGCTCATGCCTTGGTCCAAGATCAGCTGCAGGCTGGGCACATTGTCTCCTCTACTTCCCCTTGGAATACACCCATATTTCATTTAAAAGAAATCTGGAAAATGGAATCTATTACTTCAGGAACTCGGGGCTGTCAATGAGGTGATGCAGCCTATAGATCCTCTTCAGCAGGGATTGCACTTCCCTTCAGCCATACTCTGGGGCTGGCATATAATTATAGTGGATTTAAAGGATTCCTTTTTTACTATTCCTCTAGTTAAACAGAATTGCCCTCGTTTTGCTTTTAGCCTCCCTTCAGTTAATTTTAAGGAACCAGCTTTGCGATTCCATTAATTGTACTCACACAGGGAATAGCAAATAGTACTACCATAAGTCAAACTTATGTTGCTGCTGCTTTGGAGCTTGTTCTCTGTCAGTTTCCACAGTTATATATTGTTCATTATATGGATTATTTATTAATAGCAGGGCTTGATCAAGATCAACTGCTCAAGGCTGATACTCAAATACAAAGGATTTAGAGAAGGTGGGGCTGATCATAGATCCTGAAAAGGTCCAAATGCAAGCCCCATATTCCTACCATGGGTACCAATTGGCCATGGATAAAATTAAGCCAAAAAAATTAACTATTGACACTTCTCATCTTGAAACCTTACATGATTGGCAGCAATTACTGGGAGACTTACAGTGGATACACTCGTCCCTAGCAATTAAAACAGGTGACTTAAGACCATTGTAAGATATGGTCTTGAGAGATATCAACCCAACCTTTCTTCGAATATTGATGCCTGCAGCCAGGCAGACCTTAAGGCTTCTTCTGGACAACATTGATAGGGTCCATCTCCAGCAGATTAATTATGATCAATCATTAAATTTTGTAATTCTTTTTTCCAATTTTGCCTCTACGGGAGTCTTTTGGCAGGATGGACCTATTTTATGGGTACACATGCCTGCCTCTCCAGCAAGGGTAGTCACCCCATACTATTATACAATTACTTTGGAAAGCTAAAAAGATTGCTGCCCAGACATTTGGGAAGTACCTGACTAGATTATAATAACTTATACTAAATACCAGCAGTACCATGATGAGTGGACCCTTTTTCTCACCTCCTTTTCCAGAAGTTTTGATTCTCATTATCCTCAGCATCCATTAATGGTCCTATTCAAACATCATCCTGTTATATTCTGCTGAGTGATTAGAGGATCTCACATACCCTCAGCTCATGCTGTCTTTACAGATGCTTCCCCTAAAGTTAATGCAGTAGTGGTTTCTGGAGGAAAAGTGTGGAAACATCCTGTGGGGGATGTATTAGCCCAAGCTGCAGAGGTAACAGCCTGCCTCATTGCCCTCCAGCTATTCCCTGGGGAACCTGTAAATTTGTATACTGATAGTATGTATATGGCCCACATCTTTAAGCCATTGGAGACATCTGCATATATATCACCTACCTCTAAGGTCCGTCATTTGTTCAGTTGTGTTCAGCATTTGATTTGGCTGTGGACTGAGCCTTTGTTTGTCAGACATATCTGCAGTCATACCCAGCTGCCTGGGCCATTGTCAGCAAGTAATGATTTAGCTGATAAATATAAACATATTTGCTTTACTTCTGACCTCGCCGAAGAAATACATGATAAATTTCACCTTAATGCACACTCCCTTCAGCATCATACTCAATGCACGCGAGAAGTAGCACAAGCCATTACATCATCTTGTCCTCAGTGTGCTCCTTTCCTAGGCAGACCCAATTTTGAAGTTAACTGACGAGGGTTACGACCAAATCAATTATGGCAGATGGATGTTACACACCTGCTTGCCACAGGGACACTTAAGTTTGTCCATGTATCAGTAGACACTTTTCAGGAGTACTTTTCGCATCCTTACATTCAGGAGGATGAGCAAAAGATGCCATTGCACACTGCCTATCTGCTTTTGCCTATATGGGCAAACCTGAGGTTATTAAGACAGAAAATGGCCCAGCATATATCAGCAAAATAAATTTATCCTTTTGTTCATTCTATGAAATTTCCCATAAAACAAACATCCCATATAACCCAATGGGTCAAACAATTATGGAAAGAGCTGATCAGACCCTCAGCAATATTTTCAAAAAATAAAAATGGGAGAGTTCATATTCTCCCCAGTAACTCAATTATCCATCATTCTTTTGGATGCTGAAGGGTGCTTGCCTATGGAGCACCATACACAAGTTAGAGCTTAGAGCCTAAAATGGGTTCATTGGAAAGATCTACAAACAGGAAGATGGATGGAGCCAACCCCCTTGTTGGCAAAGGTGAGGGGGGGCAGTATGTGTTTTTCCTCCAGAAGTTGATAAACCAATTTGGGTGCCAGAATGGTGCATAAGGCCAGTGACTCAGGATGAAGCCTGTGACGCTCCTTCTGCTTCAGATGATGACTGTGGTAACAACAGAATTACGAATGATTGGGAGTCTAGTGAGAAACCCTCCACTTTTAATGCCAGTGAGTATTACATAATACCTATGGTCCCAAACCTGCTCCTCAGTGTCGGGATGCTGATAGAGATTTTAATCTCCACCCCACAGTTTATTGGGAGAATGTTTCACTCAAGAGCCTGAATTTATAATACTGCTGGATGCAATATGACTATTCGATCCTCTGCTTGCATTCCTGCCCCAATTTTTCTTTGTATTGTGGAATGGCACTTTGGGGGGGCAATATTCTTAATTGTTCTTCGAGGATCTGTAAGCTGAGTAATTGCTGGGACAGTTCTGATGGAGCTTTGATCGTTTGAGTGCCTGCTGTGATTCCTCTGCTGGTGCTGGTGTCTCAAGAACATCAGGAGATCAGCTGTCTGGAAGGGTTAGTGAGTCCCTGTAGACACAGTGTGCTCTGGACTCTCATATTGGACTTGGACTTTTAAATTTAAATCAACAAACTGTGCTTTTGCAAGAACAGGTAGATTTTCTTTGACTCATACAACAAGTGTCTCGTACATTACACCTGCTAATGTTGTAAATGCTTCTGATGTGGTTGAACAGTTGAATACTTGTTTGGATGGCCCTTGGAATTCCTCCTTTTTGAATTTCTCCCTGTAGACAGCTCATCATATTGTTAGTATTAATAGCACATGGCTCCCTGCTGTGTTTGGATCCAGTTGGTGAAATTGGGGCTGGGTCCAGCGATTGTCTGAAATGCTCTCGCTTGTACTGATATTGCTATTGGGAGTATCTGTTTTTGGATTCTCTGCTGCTTTACGCAACAATTCCACATATAGCACACTGTCACTTGACAAGTGGTGCTCAGGCTGTCTTCTGGTAATCAGGAAGTGCCCCAAGTCTGGCTGCAGATGCTGCAGAAGTCATGAGGGATCCCTATGATGGGCAACTGTCCTGGTATAGAGAGCTCACCTAAGACAGGGATTAAGGCCTCCTATAGACAAGAGTCTCTAAATGATGTGGGAGTCTTCTGTTTTGTATTAATTTCATTGGTTAAATAAAGAGACTGCCTTGGCCCTTTGATAGGACAGAAAATTAGGTTGGCAGAGAAAACAGAACAGAATTCTGGGGGAAAGAAGCCTTGTCAGTCAGTCACCATGATTCTCCCACAGGACACAGACGCAGGTTAAGATCCCCCCTGGTAAGTCACCAGCTCATGGTTCTAGACAGATTATTAGAAATGGGTTAATCAAAGATATGAGATCTAGCCAATAAGAGGCTAGAACTAATGGGCCAAGCAGTGTTTAAAGAATACAGTTTCCATGTAATTATTTCTGGTAAAGCTAGCCGGTGGCAGGAAGCAGCCCCGCCACTCCCACTACTACAGAGGGTGCCAGGGACGCAGCCCCGCCACTCTTATTACTACATCTATATGGGGGAGTCCTAAGACAGGGGCTTTCATGCTTTTAAAATAAAAAGGGGGGAATTGTTGGGTCCCTGGCGGACAGGACTTTGCACCCCCACTTGATCTGTTTTGCATTCTTGCGGTTGGTTGAAAACGGGAACAAAAACAGGAACAATCTATTGTTTTCAGCAATGTTTCTAAGGATGTTTACCCCTAAGCCATTGAGTTACGGTGATGAGCTTCCTGCTTTTACTGGCTTGACCTCCCCTGCTGAGGGATATATATATATATATACTGTGTGAGAAAGTGAAATAAAGGCTTGTCTGCAGAACCTGAAGTTGTGTTGTGTGTTAATCCCAACGTCCCTCGCTCAGAAGAACGACAGTTGCCATGTTGGCGCAGCAGCAGTTGTGTAAGGGAAACAATGGGGAAGACTGAGCCATCCCCATTTTCAGTCTCACCCCCACTCCTGCATTCCTATCTCATGTGTTCCTTATGTTCTCACATCTACTAAAATATGGCATACAGTGTGACAGCTGAGTTTTGTTTATCATACCTGTTTCCTCCACCTCTTTCTATTCTTATTTTTAGAGACGGGCTCTCACAATGAACCCCAACCTGACCACTATCTGAGTTCTGACTCTTTCAGCCTTCCCAGTGCTGAGACCATGGGTTTTTGCTATTGTTTTACTTCTGTTTTTGTACTTCAGGGATTGAATCCAGGACCTTGTGAATGCTGGGCCAGTGTTCCATCCCTGAGCTTAACCCCTAGCCCAAAGTCCACATCTTGATAATGACAAAAGACTGAACTGTTATTCTTGCTGTGAACACAATGACTGTCAATCAATATTATGATATTCTGTTTTTTTCTGAATTGTTAATAACTATGCAAAATTTTTAAAAATTTTGTTTGGTTTTGTGTTTTCAAAGCAGGGTTATAATTAACATCCCAGACTGGGTTGGAACTGACTAGTGTTCAGAATGGTCTCTAACTCCTGGCAGTATTCCAACCTCAAACTGGCGAATACAGGTAGAATCGTTATCCTAATTAAACTTTATCAATAAAAAAACATCAGGGGTAAGAATTTAAAAGTTCAGAGAACAGGGAGCAGCCAACAGCTGCTTCCTATCTCTTCCATTCCTCTGTTCAAAGAGGACCAGATCCTCCCTCACCTCGCTACTTTCTATCTCCTGTCTCCAATCCTCTAAACCTCTATGGTCACCTAGTGGCTAGCTCTGCCCTCTGACTCCAAACAAGCTTTATTTGTCAAAACACAGTCAAAATACCAAACAGCAGTTATTAGAGGAATGAGCTATCATGTCTTTGTCTACAACAGATTTAAAACAATGCCTCCGCTATTTCTATCTACAGCCTTCTTGGGAATTAAAACCACAAAATGTTCAGAGAGCCAATTAGCTCTTCAAGAACATTCTCTGCAGACACAATTCCACTCCTGACTCCATACAAAGATTTGACTTTGTGGTCAAATCTGTCTGCCATAAGTCCCTAAATGCAGTGACAAGAATGAAGGTGGCCAGGAGAGCACAGCACTGGTCACACTGCTGAGCAGTGCAGCAATGCGTGTGAGTCTAACTGTGTCAATACACGCTGACACTTATTTCAACACAGGAAAGGCTTTCCCATGAAACACAAGTATGGAAGAAATATTAAACAAAAAGGACACCAGAGAGCTATGAAGTTAGGTTTTTTCTTTAATGAATTTACAATTTGATTAAAGTAAAAATCATCCATTATTTTTTACTACAGGTATTCTGATTCTTCAAACAGAGCATGGTGATGTTTTGAGTGGCTGATACATACTCTGCCAGCAGGTAGTGCTAGAAGCTCCAAACTACATGCTGCCCTGTAACTGCCTCTCTGCTGTCACACATAGAGACAAGATGGAGCTCCACTCAAAATGAGTCCCCAGCAGATTCCTTGCCAGTGTCACAACAACCTAAGTGAGTTTACATGAAAGGATATCCTGTTTGTGTCACATGACTGTCCTGCCTCCTGCCTGGCTACAGGCTCCTGCTATGAACCTACCCCTCAATCTTACAAAGCATAAGTACAGTCCTGTTCTTCCACCACAGGGCCCCTGATGCTATCCAGAAATTTCTCCATTCAGTCCTCTCTGGTGCTGAGCCTGAACTCTCCTGGGAACACCCACTATGCTGTCTCAACTCAGTCTTTCTGTTTACTTATGGCAATCTGAATCCAAATAAACTCCGTCTTGCCCTGTAATCCCTCACCATGTCCTCTTGAACCAACTACCTCATCCAAAACCTCTTTAAAAGTAAAACAAAACAGGCAGGGTCTTATTTCTTAATTGAGCCTGGACTCAGATGTACAGCAACCGTCCTGTCTGTGCCTCATGAGTACTGGGATTGTATCAAAACCATCATGCCAGGTTCTGGTATTCAACCTCACCAATCCTTTATTACAGTCACACTGATCACGTGAAGGAGACAAAACAGATGCCATAGTGGATATCATTTATATGCCAGAGGCAGTGTAAGTTTTTAGAAACATTCTATTGTTCATATTTCACAACACAGCACAAGGGAAGTTCACGGGCATCACCATCATTCACTGGGAAATGGAAATCATAGGATTTAATGTACTTCATAAGAAACAAATGGAGCCCCACAATTATCCTCTCAAAAAATAAATGTGAAAACCAGACAATAATCAAGATATCTACAACATTTTAGAATACACTTAGTGACAGATGCCAGGATCTAACACCAAGATATCAGGAAAGTCAAATCTTCACTCCTCCCATCTGCCCGCTTTTGCATGGATCACCATTCCAGGACATCTCCCCAGTAACTAACAGAGAAAGTAACTACTGAGTGTGCAGTGGATGCTTGATGTGCATAAGACTTGTTCTTTTTAAAAACGTACATAATGCGTTCACATTTGTGTATGTGTCTATGCCTGTGTGTACTGCATCATGTGTGCGGAGTTAGAGGATAATCTGTGGGAATTGCCTGCCTCCTTCCAACATGAGGTTTAATTGATTGAACTCAGGTCAGTGAGCTTGGAGGAAAATGCTTCTACCCTCAGAGCCTCCTAACACAGTTCAAATCTATTTTCTGAGATTGACCTACAGTATGTGTACACTCTACAACAGTAAAACTGTAACAACAACAAACAATAAACAAAGCAAAAAAAATCAAAACAAAAACCCCACAAAGCATAAGGTTTTGAGGTTGCTACTCAGGATTACACTCCTATGAGGAATGACAGGATTAGAACCCAGGTACTCTGAACACAGTCTTCGTGGTTACCGTTAGAGATATTTCACTATTAAGTTTTGATGAAGCACAGCATTGTGTTTAAACTGATGTACCACTACAGGCTCATTCCTAGGCCAGAGACTCCTACATATATTTTCTCCAAGCTGGAGAGGAACTTTCTGTCATCTTCTGTCAGCGACAGAGGAATGGGGTTGTGGAGACTTGGCAGAGCTGAGACAAGTGGCTCAGGGGCAGAGCACCTCCTCAGCATGCACAAGGCCCTGGCATCCATCTGTGGCACCACAAAACAGGAAGTGCAGGGTAGCAGAGGTGTTACCTCACCCCATGAGGAGTCATTGTCTTTGGAAATATGGGAAGAGATGAACTGCTACTGTCTTGAAAACAGACAAGTAACTGGATCAAGGAACAGAATCCATAATTGTTTGTATTGAGAAGTGTAGAGTATTAAAATAGAAAGACCAGATGTTAGTGCCAGTGCTTACTTACCAGGCCAAGGACACCTGAGATGGCCATAAGGAATGAAACAAGGCCTAGATTGGAAGGGCTCTGTGGCAAGATAGAGGCTGTGACAATTTTGTTGAGAGCAATCAAACTTTTTATACAGAATATAATCATAATTTCCAGGATCAATACAGTTGTAGTTGCCAGGCAACAATGATGTTTGGAATCTATACAGGGTACCCAAGATTAATTTCTAAGACCTACGGTCCCCTCAAGCTTCCATGTGTCCTTGACTTCTAAGGAAACGTACAGAGAAACACGAAGTAGATTGAATGCTTCACTGTTAGGGGGAGTGCATCAGTATCTCAGAAACTGAAAAACACATTGTATTGCAGGAGCCATGGACTCTAACCTGAAAAACCTATAACAAATGCTTCTCAGAGTAGCTAGGCCATGGTTTCCTACAACCAACGATAGAAATAAAAACTGTAATGATACCATGGACTTCAGGTATTTGAGGTACATCAGACATGAGGCACTGTGCAGATACGAGTGAGGGGTTAAGAGGGTGGTCCATAGACTGTCATTGGCCCTGATGACTCCATAGGATTAAAATATGGATAAACCGCAGCAGGGAAAGAACAGTCACAGAATCTATAGATGAGAGCTCCATGGTTGGAAACATCATAAAACGTGAGAGTGCAAGCTCCTCGGTCCAGGAAAACTCCAACATGAGTGGGCGAGCCAGTCAGAGAAAGGAATGAGACACTAGCATTTTGAGGGACAGAGCACACCTCAAAGACATTACATACAGACCTGTTTGTAATTCCTATAACCCAGTAGCCATATTGGGGCTGATATTTTACATCCTGTTTAACAACAGAATTTTTGATGACTCTGAATCCCTTTTGATTCACTGGATGAAGCTGAGGTTGAGCACATCTTCCATCATTTATTCCCAGGATCCAGGCATCACATCTAGACACATCTACTTCCCAGTAATGTTTCCCTGAGTAGATAGCTGGATACCCTAGGACACCTAAATCATAGGACTCAGAAACTTGCAAATTTCTTCTATTACCACTCCTATATTGTATTTGTCTTTTGTCCGCGTTAATGACAATGTTTTTATTGCTGAGTTGAAGCAGGTTCACGTGAACTGCAGAAAAATGAGACATATAAATTATGAGTCACATGAGAAACCAGGTACTGCCTTATTTGTGATTTAAGTCTCAAAGGCCGGAGAAGAAAGTGAGAGGGAACTTGGCAGAGCCATTTTTAAAGTCAAATAGAGGCAGATTCTTGTGCATATTAGGAGCAGTATCATAAAACATAAGTATTAGTAGAGAAATAAACTCTGAAAGTCATTAAGGCGAGAGAGACTGATGGTGTGATTTCTCCTTACCCCAGTAGCGCTGGGCATCCTGGAGCCCTGAAATGATGAAAATGCACAGCATTAAATGTAAGCAAGGGAATCAGAAAATTAAAGTCAATGTGCTATGCAGAGTAAGGAAAGGTCTGGAAATTGTGATATAGGATGGGATGAATGATGCTGTCCATTAAATATGAGGCCATCACTGGTACACATTATCTGTTCTTCTCAGTTTCTCTACCCATGATCAGAGACAGCACTCTCTATCCAGAGAGTGCAGCCCAAGCCTCCCCTAGAGTCCCCCAGGTACCCCAGGTAACCACAGAATGTAGCTGCTCTCACCTTGAAAGACTTGCAGCATGTCTTTCAGATCTGGAGCTCGGAAGATCTTTCTCTGTTTTCTTGGAATCATTTTGGGCTGTTTCAGACTTAAGGTCTGACTCCTAGGGACAAAAGATTGACTCCACATCTCAGACAGTGTGACCTCTGACCACCATGGACTACCTATCACTCCCTATTATTGTGAGCATAGCGGTCTTAGAGCCCTCCTGAGAATTCTGAGCAGGGAGATGGTAGATACTAACTCTGCAGATGTGAGAGACACACTCATGACCCCTCACACTTACTTGCTATGTGATATTTCGAATGTCTTACTTCTTAGGAGCAGAGCCCTTCACTTGTACAGTTAAAAACTTTTTTCCCCACTCTCACTTCTTCCCTCCTGGAACTCTTAAGAAATAATGAATTGGCCATCTTAAAACAAATCAAACTAAGGTACCTAAAAGTTAATGTGTAGACCAGGCAGGGGGCCAAAAGCCTTTAATCCCTGTACTTAGGAGGCAGAGGCAGGTTGATTTCAGAGATCAATGACAGCCTGATGTACAGAGTGAGTTCCAGGGCAGCCAAGGCTACACAGTGAAACCTTGTCTGAAAAACAAAACAGGCAGGCAGGCAGGCAGGCAGGCAGGCAGGCAGGCAGGAAGGAAGGAAGGAAGGAAGGAAGGAAGGAAGGAAGGAAGGAAGGAAGCTGGGTTCGCAAGAACAGTCTAAAGTCATGGTGCAGAAACTGCTCCAGGATAATAGAGTCATAGAGTCTAAGAAAACCCTCTGGTGAAAGTCAAGACTTCAAACGTTTTTGTCAATATGGATACTCTTAGCCAGCTTCTAAATTAAGTTCTTTTTTAAGAAGACAGTTTTGGAAAAGAAGACAGGAACATCAAACTAATACTGACATGTGCCGCATATGTTCAGAACATGCCTGATGCTGACAATCTGCATATGACTCTTTACATAGAAGGGAATGGCTTTCCAGTCTTCTGAAGTATGTGGTTTAGGTGGAACAGTTGTGACCACAGACTGAAGACTTTTTTTGAAAAATCTAAGTACCCAAGACCTTCAGCGACTCACTGAGACACAGACTGTGATGCACAGAGTAGACCAGAGTAGAGGTGAGTGGCCAGCCTTCCATCTGGACAGCACAGTCTCTAGGCCCTACGAATTGAAGCAAAGCCCCAGGACCCTTCCACACCCATCTCAGCTGCACTAGTGATCAGTGGGCAAGCCTCCTGCAGGCAGGCTGCTTTATCACCCCCCACCAGACCCTGTAACTACAAGTCCCACTCTTCCTCCAAACACACCCATCCTCTGAGACCTCAACAGTTCCAATACACACAGAAGGGACCAGTACTGACTCACTGGGACACAAATAGCAACTGCAATGATTGGTCCATAGGAGTATTCCTAAGACACAGACACCAACTTCAAGAATTGAACCAAGAGGCAAAGACACTGCCTTTACCACTTGGAGGAAGAGATGGGGAGGGACCAATGCAAGAATACATTCAGAATACATTCAATAACTTAATGAGCAATATAGCAATACCAGAACCTAATGGTCCTTCAGAAGGAAGGCATGAGCATCCTAATCCACAAACAGCAAAAGAAAATAACTTTAAATATAACTTTATGAAGATGATAAAGGCTCTTAAAGGGGAAGTGAAAAACTCCCTTAAAGAAATGGAGGAAAAGACAAATATAAAATTGGAGTAAATCAATAAATTTCTTAATGAAAGCCAAAAAAAGGCAATCAAACAAGTGAAGCAAACAATTCAAGTAGTTCAAGACTTAATTTAAGTGGAAGCAATAAAGAAACACAAACCTAAGGAATTCTAGAAATTGAATATCTGGATAAATGAACAGGACTACAGATGTAAGCATAACCAACAGATTACAACAAATGGAAGTGAGAATCTCAGGAGTTGAAGATACAAAAGAAGAAATAAACACATCAGTCAAAGAAAATGTTAAATCCAACAAATTCTTAATGCAAATATCAAGGAACTCTGAGACACCATGAAAAGACCAAACCTAAGAATAACAAAGAAAGAAGAATGAGAATTCCAGTTCAAAGGAACAAAAAGTATATTCAACAAAATCATAGAAAAAAGTTTTCCAAACATACAGAAGGATATAGCTACAAAAGTACAAGAAGCTTACAAAGCACCAAATAGACAGGACCCCCCCAAAATGTCCCCTTGTCATATAATAATCAAAACACTAAATATACAGAATAAAGAAAGAATACTAATGGATGCAAAGGAAAAAGGCCAAGTAACACATAAAAGCAGACCTATCAGAATTACAACTGGCTTCTCAATGGAAACTCTGAAAGTCAGAAGGTCCTGGACAGATATGCTGCAGACACTAAGAGACCGCAGGAGCAAGTCAACACTGCTATACCTAGCAAAACTTTCAATCACTATAGACAGAGAAAACAAAACATTCCATGAGAAAGCCAAATTTAAACAACACCTATCCACAAATCCAGACATACAAAAAGTACTAAAAGGAGAACTTCAACCAATGGAAGTCAGCTGCAACCACAAAAACACAGGCAACAGATAACCTCACACTGGCAGACCCCAAAGAAGGAAAACACACAAACACTACCAACCAAAAAATAACAGGAATTAACCATCACTGGCAATTAATACCTCTTAATATCAATGGACTCAATTCACCTACAAAAACACATAGGCTAACAGAGATACAAAAAGAGAATCCATCCTTCTGCTACATACAAGAAACACATTTAAACCCCAAAGAGACACATTACCAAAGACTAAAGTGTTGGAAAAAGAATTTCCAATAAAATGGACCTAAGAAACAAGCTGGTGTAACAATTTTAATATCTAACAAAATACACTTCACACTAAAATCAGTCAAAGAGATTTAGAAGAACACTTCATATTCATCACAGGACAAATCCATTATAATGAACTCCCAGTTCAGAACATCTATGCACATGATGAAGTCCCAATTCAGAACATCTATACAAGAGCACTCACAATATGTAAAAGAAACATTACTAAAGTTTAAATTGCACATCAAACCCCACACACTAATAGTAACAGACTTCACCACCCCGCTCTCACTGATAGACAGCTCTGCAAGACAGAAACTTAACAGAGAAATAAGAGAACTAACAGATGTCATGACTCACATGGACTTAACAGACATCTTAGAACATTTCACCCAAGCACAAAAGAATATAACTTCTTCTCAGTACCTCATGGAACCTTCTCTAAAGCTGACCACATACTTGGTAACAAAGCAAACCTCAATACAAAAAAAAAATGGAATAGCCCACTATATCTTATCAGATTACCTTGTCTTAAAGTTAAACACTAAGTGCAGAAAACCTACAAACTCATGGAAATTAAACAATGCTCAACTGAATCACCCCATGGTCAAGGAAGAAATTAAAGACTTTTTAGACTTCAACAAAAATGAACACACAACATACCCAAACCTATGGGACACTATGAACGTAGTGCTAAGAGAAAAGTTCATAGTGCCTACATAAAGAAAGTGGAGAAATCTCACATTAGCAACTTAACAGCACAACTGAAATTCTAGAACACAAAAAAGCAGACTCACCCAGGAGGAGTAGATGACAGAAAATAGTCAAATTGGGGTTTGGAATCAATAAAATAGAAATAAAGAATGAATGAAACAAAGAACAGTTTCTTTGAGAGAATCAACAAGATGGACAAACACTTACCAAAACTAACAAAAAGGCAGATATAGAATATCCAAATTAACAGAATCAGAAGTGAAAGGGGGGGACATAACAACAGACACTAAGGAAATCCATAGAATAATTAGGTCCCCAAAACTGGAAAATTTGAAAGAAATGGACAATTTTTTGGATAGGTACCACATACCAAAATTAAGTCAAGACTAAATGAACAATTTAAATAGACCTATAGCTCAGAAGAAGAAGAAGAAGAAGAAGAAGAAGAAGAAGAAGAAGAAGAAGAAGAAGAAGAAGAAGAAGAAGAAGAAGAAGAAGAAGAAGAAGAAGAAGGTCATCAAAAGTATCCCAACTAAACGAAAGCCCAGGGCCAAATGGTTTTGGCACAGAATTCAACCAGAACTTCAAAGAAGAGCAATTTCTCAAATTGTTTCTCCAAATGGAAACAGAAGGAACATTGCCAAACTCTTTTTGTGAGGCTATATTTACCTTGATACAAAAACCACACGAGGACTCAACTAAGAAAGAGAATTACAGACCAATCTTCCTCTTGAACATTGATGCAAAAATTCAATAAAATACTGGCAAACCAAATTCAAGAACACATCCAAAAAAAATCATCCACCATGATCAAGTTGGTTTAAGCCCAGACAGAGATGCAGGGATGGTTCAACATATGAAAACCTGTCAATGTAATCCACCACATAAATAAACTGAAAGAAAAAACTATATGATCATCTCATTAGATGCTAAAAAAAATCCTTCAACAAATTCCAACACCCCTTCATGATAAAGGTCTTAGATAGATCAGGGATACAAGGAATGTATCTAAACATAATAAAAGCAATATATAGCAAACACAGACAACATCAAATTAAATGGAGAGAAAGTCAAAGGGAAAATCAGGATCAAGACAAGGGTGTCCACTCTCTCCATATCTATTCAACATAGTACTTGAAGTTCTAGCTTGAGAAATAAGGCAACAAAAGAAGATCAAGGGGATAAAACTGGAAAGGAAGAAGTCAAACTATCACTATTTGAAGATGGTATGATAGTTTACATAAGTGACCTGAAAAATTTTACCAGGGAACTACAACTGATAAACACCTTCAGTAATGTGGAAGGATACAAGATAATCTTAAAAAAAATCAGTAGCCCTTCTAATTAAAGATGATAAATGGCCTGAGAAAGAAATCAGAGAAACACCACCCTTTACAATAACAAAAAATAAAATGAGCTAACACTAATTAAAGAAGTGAAAGACCTGTATGACAAAAACATTACGTCTATGAAGAAAGAAATTGAAGAAGCTATCAAAACAATGGAAAGATCTCCTATGCTCTTGGAAAGGTAGTATCAACAAAATAAAAATGGTAATCTTACCAAAAGCAATACAGATTCAATGCAATCCCCCATCAAAATCCCAACACAATTCTTTATAGACCTACAAAGCACAATATTCAGCATCATATGGATAAACAAAAAACTCAGGATAGCCAAAGCAATCCCGTATAATAAAAGAACTTCCAGAGGCATCATCATCCCCAACATCAAGATCTTCTCTAGAACTATAGTAATGAAAACAACTTGGTATTTGCATAAAAACAGACAGGTTGACCAATGGAATCAAATCAACAGCCTGGATATTAATCCACACACCTGGACGCACGCGGCGGAGACCAGCGCGCAGACGAACGCGCAGAGATGGGCGCACAGACACAGCGGATGTGGGATAGTTTAAGCATGAAACAGTGAAGCCCACGCTGAGAGCAGATTGCCCCACTACAATTAAACCAAGTAGGTTTTTTGGGGCCTGGCCTGCAGAGTGGTAGGCCTTTTATTGGCGAAGTCCACTGGCAAACAGGGAGCCTGTCCCTGTCCCTGAAGACCCTCCTGAGTGGGGAGAGTGTGCTTGGCCCGCAGTGGGACACAGGAAACAGAGCGGGGACATTCCCCAACCCCCTTGATCCTCCAGTTAGTCTGTGAGGGCTGGTCCCCTGCTGGGGTGCTCCTCCTCTGCTGCGACCTCTCTCTCCCTGGCCCATCCCTGCTTGCGCACAGGGACCTCCTTCCTTCTCCCTCCCTTCTGCAGTGCTGCAAGATCACCAAGTTTAGCCTGTGTGGGCACTGGGTCGGGAGCTTGGGGCAAAGGGCAGTGGGAGTTTCTCTGTTTTGGTGGCTGGCCTGCAGAGTGGAAGGCCTTTTGTTACAAGGTCCCTGGCAAACGGGGAGCCTGGTCTTGTTCCTGAAGACCCTTCTGAGTAGTGAGAGGGATCTTGGCCCGCGACAGGAGCCAGGAAATGGAGCGAGGGCATTTTGTAAGCAGGGACCCTGGCCAGCAGGGAAACCTAATCCTGTTTTAAAAGATCCATTAGATAGCATCGATAGGAGGAGATGGTCAGGTGCCAAGGTAAGAATTCACCCAACAATCTGAAAAACAACATGAAAACACCAGAACCCAATGATCTTACAACAGAAGGACTTGAACACCCTAACACTGAAGAAGTGGGAAAAAATGACTTTATGAAAGCAATAGAGTCCCTTAAACAACATGTAAAAAATGCCCTTATAGAAATGGATGAGAAGTATAACAGTTTGAAGAAATGAGTAAATTCGTAAATGATACCCTGGGAAACCAAGAAAAAACGATCAAACAGGTAATGGAAACAGTTCAAGAATTGAAAACTGAAATGGCAGCAAGGAAGAAAACACAAACTGAGGACGGACCAGCTGGATATGGAAAAGCTAGGTCAATGAGCAGAGCCTACAGAAACAAGCATAATCAATAGAATACAAGAGATAGAAGAAAGAATCACAGATTCTGAGGACACCATAGAGAAAATAAATGCACTCATCAAAGAAAACAGCAAAGCCAACAAATTCATCACAAAACATTTAGGAAATATGGCACACAATAAAAAGACCAAACCTAAGAATAATAGGGATAGAAGAAGGAGAAGAGTCACACCTCAAAGGCCCAGAAAATATTTTTAACAAAATTATGGAAGAAAACTTTCCCAACATAAAGAAAGATATTCCTTTGAATATTCAAGAAGCATACAGAACACCAAACAGACTGGATAAAAAAAAAAACCCATCCCTTGCCATATAATAATCAAAACACAAAATATACAGATTAAAGAAAGAATATTAAGAGCTGCAAAGGAAAACGGGCAAGTAACTTATAAAGGTAAACTGATCAAACTTACACCTGACTTCTCTATGGAAACCATTAAAGCCAGAAGGCCCTGGATAGAAGTACTGCAAAAACTAAGAGACCATGGATGCAAACCCAAACTACTATACCCAGCCAAGCTATTGTTCACTATCAATGGAGAAAATAAGACATTTCAGGATAAGAACAAATTTAAACAATACGTAGCCACAAATCTAGCCCTACAGAAAGTAATAGAAGGAAAATCACAACCCAAGGAATCCAACATTGCCAACACTGACTACAATAACTCAGGCATCTAGTGAACCTTTACCAGCACAACTCAAAGAAGGGACACACACACAAACTCTACTACCAAAAAACAATAAGAATAACCGGAGTAAACAACAACTGGTCATTAATATCACTTAATATTAATGGTCTCAATTCAC
>NW_026068181.1:426297-428402 GCF_014885135.2 Alexandromys fortis
GGGAGGCGGGGAGGAGGCAGAAATTTTTTTTTCAATAAAAAATTATATTAAAAAAAAGGCACAGGCTAAGAGATTGGATACAATAACAGGTTCCAATATTCTGCTGTTTGCAAGAAACACATCTCAACCACAAAGACAGGCATCTACTCAGAGTAAAGGGTTGGGAAAAGGTTTATCAAGCAAATGGACCTAAGAAACAAGCAGGTGTGGCCGTACAAATTTCTAACAAAACTGACTTCAAACTAAAATCAATCAGAAGAGAACAAGATGGACACTTTATACTCATAACAGGAACAATTTATCAGGATGACGTGTCAATCCTGAATATATATGCCCCTAATATAAAAGCACCCACTTATGTAAAAGGAATATTACTAGAACTCAAGGCAGACATCAAACCACACACACTAGTAGTAGGAGACTTCAGCACTCCTCCCTCACCAATGGACAGGTCAATCAGACAGAAACCTAATAGGGAATTAAGAGAATTGTTGGAGGTAATGAAGCAAATGGACTTAATAGACATCTATAGAACACTCCACCCAAATAGGAAAGAATATACCTTCTTCTCTGCAGCTCATGGAACCTTCTCGAATATTGACCACATACTCGAAAACAAAGGAAACCTCCACAGATACAAAAAAAATCAGTGTCCACCTGTGTCTTATCAGATCACCACGAATTAAAGTTAGAAGGCAACAACAATTCTACCCCCAGAAAGCCTACAAACACATGGAAACTGAACAGTCAACTACTGAACCACACCTGGTTCAAGGAAGAAATTAAGAAAGAAATTAAAGTCTTCCTTGAATTTAATGAAAATAAAGACACAACATACTCAAGTGTATGGGACATGATGAAAGCAGTGCTAAGAGGAAAGTTCATAGCACTAAGTGCCCACTTAAAGAAAACGAAAAAAGCATACATTGGGGACTTAACAGCACACCTGAAAGTTCTAGAAAAAAAAGAAGCAGATGTGCCCAGGAGGAGTAGAAGACTGGAAATAATCAAATGGAGGGCAGAAATCAACAAAATAGAAACACAGAAAACAATCCAAAGAATCAATGAAACAAAACGTTGGTTCTTGGAGAAAATCAACAAGATCGACAAACCCCTATCCAAACTAATTAAATGACAGAGAGAAAAGACGCAAATAAATAAGATCAGAAATAAAACGGGGGACATAACCACAGACACAGAGGAAATTCAGAGAATCATTAGATCTTACTAGAAAAGCCTGTATGCCACAAAACTGGAAAATGCAAAAGAAATGGACATTATTTTTAGATAAGTACCATATACAAAAGCTAAAGCAAAACCAGGTGAACAATCTAAATAGACCTGTTAGTCGCCAAGAACTAGAAACTGTTATCAAAAATCTCCCTTCCAAAAAAAGCCCAGGACCTGATGGTTTCAATGCAGAATTCTACCAGAACTTCCAAGAAGAGCTAATACCTATAATCATTAATGTATTTCACAATATAAAAACAGAAGAGTCATTGCCAAATTCCTTTTATGAAGCTACAGTTACCCTGATACAAAAACCACACAAAGACTCAACCAAGAAAGAGAATTACAGGCCTATCTCAGTCATGAACATCGACGCAAAAATTCTCAATAAAATACTGGCAAAACGAATCCAAGAACACATTAGAAAAATTATCCATTATGATCAAGTAGGCTTCATCCCAGAGATGCAGGGCTGGTTCAACATACGCAAATCTATTAATGTAATCCACCATATAAATAAACTGAAAGAAAAAACCATATGATCATTTGATTAGATGCTGAAAAAGCATTTGACAAAATTCAACACCCCTTAAGGTCTTGGAGAGATTAGGAATACAAGGGTCATACCTAAATATAATAAAAGCTATTTACAGCAAGCCGACAGCTAACATTAAATTAAATGGAGAAAAACTCAAAGACAACCTACTAAAATCAGGAACACGACAAAGATGTCCACTCTCTCCATACCTCTTCAATATAGTGCTTGAAATTCTAGCAATAGCAATAAGACAACATAAGGGGATCAAGGGGATTCTTTTTGGAAAGGAAGAAGTTAAGCTTTCATTATTTGCAGATGATATGATAGTATACATAAG
>NW_026068181.1:432832-539543 GCF_014885135.2 Alexandromys fortis
GCTAAAATCAAAAACACCAATAATAGCCATTGCTGGAGAGGTTGTGGAGTAAGGGGTACATTCATCCATTGCTGGTGGGAATGCAAACTTGTGCAACCACTTTGGAAAGCAGTGTGGCAGTTTCTCAGGAAATTCGGGATCAACCTACCCCTGGACCCAGCAATACCACTCTTGGGAATATACCCAAAAGATGCCCTATCATACAACAAAAGTGTATGCTCAGCTATGTTCATAGCAGCATTGTTTGTAATAGCCAGAACCTGGAAAGAACGTAGATGTCCTTCAATGGAAGAATGGATGAAGAAAGTATGGAATATATACATATTAGAGTACTACTCAGCAGTAAAAAACAATGACTTCTTGAATTTTGCATGCAAATGTTCAGAAATAGAAAACACTATGCTGAGTGAGGTAAGCCAGACACAAAAAGAGGAACATGGGATGTACTCACTCATAATTGGTTTCTAGCCATAAATAAAGGACATTGAGCCTATAATTCGTGATTCTAGAGAAGCTGAATAAAAAGGTGAACCCAAAGAAAAACATATAGGCATCCTCCTGAATATTAACCTTCATCATGTGATGAAAGGAGACAGAGACAGAGACCCACATTGGAGCACCAGACTGAAATCTCAAGGTCCAAATCATGAGCAGAAGGAGAAAGAGCACGAGCAAGGAACTCAGGACCGCAAGGGGTGCACCCACACACTGAGACAATGTGGATGTTCTATCGGGAACTCACCAAGACCAGCTGGCCTGGATCTGAAAAAGCATGGGAATAAACTGGACTCACTGAACATAGCAGACAATGAGGACTACTGAGAACTCAAGAACAATGGCAATGGGTTTTTGATCCTACTGTACGTATTGGCTTTGTGGGAGCCTAGGCAGTTTGGATGCTCACCTTACTAGACCTAGATGGAGGTGGGTGATCCTTGGACTTCCCACAGGGCAGGGAACCCTGATTGATCTTTGGGCTGACAAGGGAGGGGAAGTTATTTAGGGGAGGGGGAGGGTAATTGGAGTAGGTGGCGGGGAGGAAGAAGAAATCTTTAGTAAATAAATAACCTTAAAAAATTAATCCACACACCTATGAACACTTAATTTTTGACAAAGGAGCTAAAATTATACAATAGAAAAAAATCTTCAACAAATGGTGATGCCATAACTGGATGTTGACATGTAGAAGAATTCAAATAGATCCATGACTACCATCATGCACAAAACTCAAATCCAAATGGATCAACACATAGCCAGTCACACTCAACCAACCTCATAGAAAAGAAAATGGGAAGTAGCCTTGAACACGTGGGCACAGGAGGCCAGTTCCTAAATAAAATACCAGCAGCACAGAAACTGATATCAACAATCAATAGATTGGACCTCCTGAACCTGAAAAGCTTCTGTAAGACAAAATGGCAGCCTGCAGAATAGGAATAGATATTCACCAACCCCATATCAGAGAGAGGACTGATCTCTGAAATATATAAAGAACTCAAAGAACTGGACATCAAAATACCAAATAATCTAATTAAAAATATGGTACATATCTAAACAAATAATTCTCAACAGAAGAATCACAAATGGCCAAAGGACAGTTAAGGAATTGCTCAACATCCTTAGTCATTAAGTAACTGCAAATCAAAACAACTCTGAGTACCATCTTACACCAGTCAGAATGGCTAAGATCAAAAACACCCATAATAGCTTATGCTGGAGAGGATGCTTATGCTGGTGGGAGTAAAACCTTGATCAGCTGCTGTGGAAATCAGTATGGTGATTTCTCAAGAAACTGGGAATCAATTTACCTTAACACTGAGAAATTTAGGAACATAAAACTGTTATTGTTTTTCCCGGTTTTCTTTCAAGAAAGTTAGAATTTCCTATAATGTATTTTGATCACATTCAGCCTCCTCCCCTTTTCTACCTTCCCAACTTTGCCCCCCCCCCTTTGTTCTCCACCTATCAAGTCCAATTTGTGCTGCCTGTATTTTCTTAGAGGTGTGGCCTTCCACTGGAGTGCGGTTGACTTACCAGAGGCTACATTCTTAAAGGTAACTGACTCTTCCTCTCCTAGTAGCTCAGCCCCTCACATCTGGGTAGGACTCCATGTCTGCCTGCCCTTCCCATGCTGAGGTCTGGACTGGCTTCAGTTTGCACTGGGCTTGTGTGTGCTGTCACAGTCTCTGAGTACGGAGGTACACTGGCCCTGTTGTTACCTAGGCTGGAGGACGCTGTTGCCTTCTATTCATCCCCTGCCTGTCTCTTCCACTGCCCGCCCCTCTTTCACAATGACGCCTAAGCTTTGGGAGGGTAGTGGTATGGGACAATGGTCTGTATTCTGTCAATTATATTTTATATAAACACTGATTGGCCAGTAGCCAGGCAGGAAGTATAGGTGAGATAACCAGAAAGGAAATAGAGGTCGGTCAATGACAACAGGAGAATTCTGGGAAGAAGGAAGTACTAGTCTGCAGTCATGACCCAGCCACAGAAGAAGCAAGATG
Organism: Alexandromys fortis; assembly: GCF_014885135.2. Lineage (NCBI taxonomy): Eukaryota > Metazoa > Chordata > Mammalia > Rodentia > Cricetidae > Alexandromys > Alexandromys fortis. Next base: position 435,340 of record NW_026068181.1, read on the forward strand.
TGACTGCCTTGCTAAATAAGGTACCGAGCCACGTGACTAACATGGACAAGAATAATGGGCTAATATAAGTTGTAAGAGTTAATAAAAAGCCTGAGCTGATGAACCAATCAGTTTATAACAAAAAAAAACCATGGAAATGGCACTTTTGGGCATATACCCAATGGATGCACATTCATACCACAAGGACATTTGCTAAACTGTGTTCATAACACTATTCGTAATAGCTAGACCCCGAAAACACCCTAGATGCCTCATCTGAAGAATGGATTTTTTTAAAATGTGGTTCATTTACACAATGGAGTACCAGACAGAGATAGAAAACAATGACATCTTGAAATTCTCAGGCAAATAAATGGAACTAGAGAAAAACCAACCTGACCGAAGTAACCCAAACCCAGAAAGACAAACAGAATATGTACTCACTTATATGTGGATACTAGATAAAAAGAAAAGGATAACAAGCCTATAGTCCAGAACCCCAGAGAAGCTAGATAACAGGGAGAACACCTTAGAGAGACAAACAAAGATCTCCTTTGGAAGGGAAAAGAGATGAGATCTCCTGAGAGAGTTAGGATTGGAGGGGAAGAAAAGGGAGACAGAAGGTAGAGGGGGGAAGAGAACATGAGAGAATGGGATGGTCAAGATGGAGGAAAGACAGAGAAGGAGAGCAAGGAAACAGATATCTTCTTTAAGCAAGCCATTATGGTGCTGGCAAGAAACCTAGCACTAAGGAAATTCCCAGGAATCCACAGGATGACCCCAGCTAAGACCCTAAGCAATAGTGGAGTGGAGAGGGTGCCTAACCCGGCCTTCCCCTGTGATCAGAGTGATGACTACCTTAATTGTCATCATAATACCTTCATCCAGCAACTGATGGAAGTAGATGTGGAGATCCACAGTTAAGAACAGGGCCAAGCTCCAGTGTCCAGTCAAAGAGAAGGAGGAGTGATAATATGAAATAGCTGATCTGAGCTAATGGGAGCTCACTGACTCTGGACTGACAGTGGGGTAACCTGCATAGGACCAAACTAGGACTTCTGAATGTGGGTGACAGTTCTGTGACTTATTCAGTCTATAAGGTCACTAGCAGTGAGACCAGGATGCATCCCTACTGCATGAACTGGATTTCTGAAGCCCATTCTCTTTGGAGGGATACCTTGCTTAGCCTAGGTATAGGGAAAAGGGCCTCGGTCCTGCCTCAAAGTTATATGCCAAACATTGTTGACTTCCCAGTGGAAGCCTTACCCTCTGAGGAGTGAATGGGGGTTATGGTGGGAGAAGGTGGGCAGAACAGGAGAAGGGAGAAGGGGAGGGAGTAGGAACTGGGATTGATATGTAAGAGAAAAGATTGTTTTTAAAAATAAGTAAATAAAAACAATAAGAATTAAAGAAAAATTTACATACAACCACAGAGGAACACTGGATCTCTTCTAGCCCCAGGAGAAATACACAGATCCACAGGAATTTTTCCCAGTATACAGTTCTGTGAGCACTGCAGACAAGGACGACATACCCTATCTAGGATGGATATGTGAATCAAGTACCTATGAGCGGCAGACAGAGCCAGACACAGAGCCAAGCACAGAGCACGGACAGAATGATGGAACCACAAGGAGTCTGAAACCTCCTGTGGCTCCATTTGCCTCTTCCCACTGCTGAGCCTAACTTTCTGACTCCCCATTACCCAGACCCCTTAAAGAGAATCAAATCTGTCCCCAGCAGTTACAAAACAGTCAGAGCCTGTCTTTCCCTGGATCCTCCTCCTCCTTCTTACTGGAACTTCAGAATAACACTTTGTCTAAATTCCCCCAAATCCATGAGAGATTTATTCTAGTCAGATAGTAAATCATTCTCATCACACAACAGGGCTATTCTTCCGTGTCAGCCCACACATACCTTGATAGGACATGATTCACACCCTAGAGAGAAGGGAGAAAACACAGTCAATAACATGTTCTGCATGTTCTTGCAACTCTTAGTCACACTCTCACTGGGTGCAGAGACCAATCCATAGAATCAAATCTGTCACCCACAGTTCTCTAAGACATGACATAAATATGAAACATGACTCTTTACTTGACTTACATGTAAACTGAGACAATTTTCTGTCCCATTCTACAAGGCTTTGGAAAGCTAAGATGAATAAATAGTAGTTTGAAAGCTTACATAGGTTTTTCAGTATGTACATCTAAACATGTAAACACATGATTTGTCCATGCTTCTTGTCAGTTCTCCATCACCTTACAACTGACAATATGAGAATTTGAGTCATTTAGACACAGTTCAATATGTCAGTAATGAAGAAGCCACAAGGACTAGAACCTTAGATGGTCAGATACTTAAAACCAACTAACCACAGCTCTCTTCTCTTTTTCTTTTCTCTATAATTTTTCTGGCAGGAAAAGAACATATGTGTCAAGTTGAAAAACTACTAAAACAAGATCATCCCCCAAAATGAGGATTTTTGAGAGAAGAAAAGCAGCTCAGAGTGAAAAAGATTTCACTGGTCACCAAAAAAGATTTCAAGCACTTTTAATTACTTACCAGACCAAATTAAAGTATGAGTCTATAATCCAGATAGTGATGGGAGAAAGATCACACTTTGACAAGGAATATTCATTTTTGTATATCCTTGGCTCTCTATTTAAATTTTGATATCACTTTGAGAAACTAAAAATGGACAATTTTTATTTCAAATGCAGCCACATTAATAAATATCCTTTTCATGGTTCCAATACAATATTTGCTCTTTTACATGAACAGATATCAAGACCTGACCCACCAGGGCCACTTTAATATGTTAAGTGGGCACCTCAGTTAGCCATATATCCTGGGTTTGAGACCTAATATTGTGCAAATAGTCTCTCTTGTTTGGATTTTAAATAACTTTAGTAGATTTAAGTAAAGTTATAATCTTTGAGAAATGTGACCGTTCTTCTAGCAATTAGCAATTACCAGGAACTCCTTGCCTGTAGTTAAACTTCCTATGGAAGTCCACTTTCCATAGTCGAACTTAGTGTGGTTTAGGCTTGCACAGGTCTTGGGTTTGGTGTCATAGCCAATCCCAGTTCATATGTGTTGCTGCTAAGCTCTGTCCAGAAGACACTGTTTTACTGATAGACCTTCATCACCTCTGGCTCCTACATTCCTTCTGCCCCTTCTTCAGCAGTGATTCCTGAACCTTTGAATTAGAGGTGGGATATATGTGTATATACATATATATTCCACTTAAAGCTGGACAGTCTATAGTCTCTTCTTCTCTCCACCTTGGCCAGTTGTAAGTTTCACTATGTAACCCTGATGCCTGAAAGTCACTATATTGGTCTATATATTGGTCTGGCTGGCCTTGAACCCATGAAGCTTCATTTGTTTCTGCATTCTACCTGCTGAGATTAAAGGTGTGAGCCAGAACACTTGGATGTAAGTTGGGAAGTTTTTATTTCATTTTCATTGTTGTGTGCTCCTCAAGTTTTTTTTTTTTTTCTGTGTGTGAGAAGCCCTCAAGTCTTGGGATCCCAGGCAGTAGGTTCTTGGCTACACATGGATTTATTTTATATAACATAAACCAAAAAAGCAGATTTCATAGAAAAAAAGAATTCTGGGGAGAACTGATTATTCTAGTTATAGATTAATTCTGGTGTTTAAACTTATCCTCATAAGTTTGCATTTCCACCAGCAATGGATGAGGGTACCCCTTCCTCCACAACCTCTCCAGCAAAGGCTATCATTGGTGTTTTTGATTTTAGCCATTCTGACAAGGTGTAAGATGATATCTTAAAGTTGCCTTGATTTGCATTTTCCTGATCACTAAGGAGGTTGGGCATAACCTTATGTGTCTTTTGGCCATTTGAACTTCTTCTGTTGAGAATTCTCTGTTCAGATCAGTGCCCCATTTTTTAATTGGGTTAAGTAGCATTTTAAAGTCTAGTTTCTTGAGTTCTTTATATATTTTGGAGATCAGACCTTTGTCTGTTGCGGGGTTGGTGAAGATCTTCTCCCAGTCAGTGGGTTGCCTTTTTGTCTTAGTGACAGTGTCCTTTGCTTTACAGAAGCTTCTCAGTTTCAGTAGGTCCCATTTATTCAATGTTGCCCTTAATGTCTGTGCTGCTGGGGTTATACATAGGAAGCGATCGCCTGTGCCCATCTGTTGTAGGGTACTTCCTACTTTCTCTTCTATCAAGTTCAGTGTGCTCAGATTGATTGAGGTCTTTGATCCATTTGGACTTGAGTTTTGTGCATGGTGATAGATATGGGTCTATTTTCATTCTTCTACAGGTTGACATCCAGTTGTGCCAGAACCATTTGTTGAAGATGCTTTCTTTCTTCCATTGAATACTTTTAGCTCCTTTATCGAAAATCAGGTGTTCATAGGTTTGTGGGTTAAAATCCGGTTCTTCTATAAGATTCCATTGTTCAACTCTGTTTTTATGCCAATACCACACTGTTTTCATTACTGTAGCTCTGTAATAGAGTTTGAAGTCAGGTGGCAGTTTCTCAGGAAATTTGGGATCAACCTACCCCTGGACCCAACAATGCCACTCTTGGGAATATACCCCAGAGATGCCCGATCATATGACAAGGGCATTTGTTCAGCTATGTTCATAGCAGCATTATTTGTAATAGCCAGAACCTGGAAACAACCTAGATGTCCTTCAATGGAAGAATGGATGAAGAAAGTGTGGAATATATACACATTAGAATACTACTCAGCGGTAAAGAACAATGACTTCTCAAATTTTGCATGCAGATGGATGGAAATAGAAAACACTATCCTGAGTGAGGTAACCCAGACCCAAAAAGATGAACATGGGATGTACTCACTCATAATTGGTTTCTAGAGATAAATAAAGAACCTTCATCTGGCGATGGATGGAGATAGAGACAGAGACCCACACTGGAGCATCAGACTGAGCTCCCAATGTCCCAATGAGGAGCAGAAGGAGGGAGAACATGAGCAAAGAAGTCAGGACCACAAGGGGTGCACCCACCCACGGAGACAGTGGGGCTGATCTATTGGGAGCTCACCAAGGCCAGTTGGACTGTGACTGGAAAAGCATGGGATAAAACCAGACTCTCTGAATATGCCGGACAATGAGGGCTGCCGAGAAGCCAAGGACAATGGCACTGGGTTTTGATCCTACTTCATGTTCTGGCTTTGTGGGGGCCTAGCCAGTTTGGATGTTCACCTTCCTAGACCAGGATGGAGGGGGGAGGACTTTGGACTTTCTACAGGGCAGGGAACCCTGACTGCTCTTCAGACTGGAGAGGGAGGGGGAGAAGAGTGGGGGAAGGGGAGAGGAGAGGGAGGAGGGGGAGGGAAAAGGGAGACGGGGAGGGAAAGGGGAGGCGGGGAGGAGGCGGAAATTTTTTTTTTCAATAAAAAAAAAAACTTGTCCTCCTAAAGACATCTGTATGCTCATGTCCACTGAGTCATTCTCATAGTAGATAAAATTCAGTCAACTGGAGAACTGATCAACAGATAAAAATGGATAAAATGATATGATAAGTGTATAATGTCAAAATATTAGGTATTCAAAGCAAGAAGTATTGTCAGTTGTTGTAACTTGTATGAACTCAGAAAACTTACACTAAATCATCTGGGCACAGGATAAAACAACACTAAGTGGTATCATTATATATGTGTCATGTACAAGAATTAACAGGAGCTTTAAAGTTCTGGACATTAAGACTTCCTTTCAGGGTTCAATTAAAGATGCCATGATAAGCTAATGGGGCGGGGGGGGGGCTAAAAATCTGAGGGTTAAAAAAATCTACTCACAACAAGTATCCATGTTTCTTTATTCTTCTCTCAATCCTTATTCTTCCTTGTTCTGTCTTGCTCTACCTTGTTCTTCCATGTTCTTTCTTGTTCTCCCCATTGCAAATATTCTCAGTCATATATTTATCTTTAAACCAGCAATTCCCAGCCCTAGCAGGTTCCAGGGCTAGAATGCTTTAGCCTTACAAAAAATCAAATCAGGGTTTTTACACACACACACACACACAAACACGAACCTGTCAGTTCAAAGGTGGCTAGTGCACACTGGTGAACTCCTTAATGGAGAAAGTTAGTTAAGAAAGGAATTAAATAATCAGGGAACTCTAGAGGGGAAGGTCAGTGTGCTAAACTACATTGTTAGGTGGTCAGTAAAAAGCTAAAATGTTTATTTTAAGTACCCTGCTTTTTTCCTCCTCATCAGGTATAGAATCAGGTAACCAAGCAATGATGTAAACAGTAAGAGAGAAATCATGGCTCTCGATCAGATAGCACATACACCAGAAGCTGTGGTTTCTATGGTTTCTATGTTTCTATGGTTTCTATGTCTTGAATTCTGCTCTAACCAGTAAAAACAAAGAAGGGACCCAGGCCTCCAAATCATCAGTTCCGGAGTATACTATTATCAGCTGTTCTAGTCATGAGGTAAAACCAGACCAGAAGCTTGGGTAAGTAGTAACTCTAGGTCCTTGGATATCTGTGAACACCTTAAACAGAATGTTCTTTCCTTGACGCTAAGCACTGACCAACATCCTTCTGATAAAGATAATTGCAGAAAAGCAGATCTTTGCATTACCTAGGGGAGAGGAACAAGGCCTGGTAGTAGGAAACTGTTTTCACACGTATCCCAAAGGCATAGAAAACAGTTCTCAACTGAAAATTAATTCCCAAATATGCAACAGAAAGAAAGTTACCTACAGTAAAATCTATAGCAAAGGAAAGCTACTTTATTCACAGAGCAATAATGGCAAAATTTCCCTGAATCTTAGTTTAACCTTTATCAAAGCCCTTGGTTCTGATAAATCGCTGTGAAAACATGGCTGAGTAATTACCATATAATGTTGTGGTTTGTAGCAAAAAATTAACCTCACAAAAGTAAAGTTTAGAATTTGGGTTATGATAGGCTGGAGGCAGGGAAAAGTGAGCAGATTCTTTGGTCAAGTTATACAATTTTAGGCTTGTAGAATATGGTGTCTGTAGTTGGAATCTATGTGAACTAACTTAGTTTAGACACATATACATAATTCCATCTAATATAGGTGATAAATGAGTATTCTCAATAATAATTAAATCAATGCAATGGAAACCAATAAACTAAAGGAGTATGATAACTTCCTAGAACTACCAAGGTCTATAAGATTGGCAATTGCGATGAAAGAACCAAATTCCTACAGAGATACGCATCACCAGAATATGATGTTGGTTTAAAGTATTTAAAAATATGATAGAGGTAAAATGCAATACAAATTTTGCATGTGCAGAGATAGAGAAGACACCTTTCATCTCAGCAAATAGAAGACAGAGGAGGGAAACTCTCTGAAATCTTGGGTGGCAACTCCCCTCCCACTGGCCACACCACTGAATCAGAGACAGTGGGAGTGAAACTCTCCAAACTAATATCAAATTTATGTGAAATGACCAATGATTGTTGAATATGCTTCACACATGCTCACATTGCAGTAGGGTAGTAACTACCCATGATGCAACAGATCTTCTCTACATGGTTCTGCTACTATAATTTCTTTGATAAACTAAAACATGCAATTTTACCTTGCCATCAAGGCTTGCAATGATTTCTCCATCTTCTGAAACTGGTTTAGGAAAGAGTTCAGGGAGAGCTCAGAGAGCCCTACTGTACTCAGCAGGGAGTTCGCAGCAGCACAGAGGGAGAGAAATGGCTTCCAGGTGTCCTGACTCTCAGATGCTGGACCTCCTGCAGTCTTACCTGCAACATCTCTATGGTTGAGCACTGCAGCCCATGCTCCAGATCTGAGATGAGGTCACTCACTGTCTCCCTCTGCTTCACCAGCTCATTTTCAGACTCTTCCAGTATTTTGACAATGTCTTCCTCCTTTTGCCTCAGCTTCTGCAGCTTATTCTTCTCCTCCAAATACAGGAATTCGTGCATTTCTTTAAAATTCTTCTGGACCTTTTCTACATTGCTCTGTATTTTTTTCTTCAGGGAGTAGAAAAAGGAGAGTTATTCAGACTGTCCTAATGGGACTGAGAGACATAAATCCACTGTTCTTTTGGGGAGTTCTCACAGGAACTGAGAACTTGGGAAGGGAAGGCAGTCTTGGAAGCATCTGTCTCCTTTCTGTGTCTGTTCATGACATACCAAACCAAAGATCTTAGGTCACCTTTAACAAGGGCACGTGAGCCAAACTGGGATGCCTTGGTATGGCTCAGTTTTCACAGCTACTCGCAATACTCCTCATTCTAGCTCTGAATCCCCGAGAGAAGCAAAACCCAAGAATGGTCCTGTGACTGCTCCCAAGCATCTTCCCAAAAGTCACAGTTCTATAAAGCACCACAGAAGAGAGTTTTAGTACACAGTGCCATTCTCACCAGACCCCCACCATGGTGTCAGCTCCTCACACAGCCAGGCTCAGCTCTGATGCACTCTCTGTGCAGCCCCAGCTCCAAGGGAACAGGTAGAGAGGACTAATCAAGGCCTCTTGTCCCCATCAGCCTCCAGGGAATGATGAGCCAGGAATGCTTCTTGCTCGGGTCCCTCCCAGGCATCAGGCAAATTCCCTTAGGAGGTAGGGTATCCACTTGCCTCCCAGAAAGTTCTCTCCTTTTGAAGGTCATCTTCCCACTGGTCACATCTTTCCTCATTAGCCATCTGCATCTCCAGGGCAGACTGGAGCATCACCTGTGGGGGAAGAATTGTAGCAGAGTCAAGCTGTGTGCTTAGTAGGACAGCTGCTCCTAGTCAAAGGCCAAGAAACCCTTCTGGAAAGACAGGAGGTCTAAGACTGTTCTCTTTTTAATATCTTGTGCCTTGATTTATGCATATAAAGTATGTAATCTTCATCTTCAGCTCAATCCATTCTTGCATTTATGCGCACACAGTCCCATACAGACAGACAGAAATCTCTCTTAGTCAATCATCCCACCAAGTACACAGCTCTCACTTTGATTCTGGCATCAGAAAACTAGGGTAATTGTGTTAGCTCTCTTGGTCTTTCATATAAATATACACATACACATATTCCCTGCAATTGACACCTATATATTCATTTTCTTTTTTCTTTTTTTTTTTTTTTTTTTAAACCCACATCTTACTATGTAGCCCAGGTTGGCTTGGAAATGCTGTCTACACCAGTATAACGTCAAACTCATCCGTTGCCAGAGTCCTGACATTTAACCATGCCCCACCACACTGTCCACGTGTATTTTCTTTTGTCATATTTTTTCCTTTTTTTATTGTATTTTTTCTTATGTTGTCACAGGCTGCCCTATGTTGGGCTGCCATATGTTGGGAGCCACATTTTTTAGGAGACTTTTGCCGGGTTCCTAGCCATAACCAGTTCCTACGTTCCTGGGTTTGAGCATGAGGATTAGAAATGTTAGATAGGAGGAACAGAGATAAGAAAGAACCACAGAGACACAGGAAAATAATGGGAGGGCAACTCAGCCTCCTGCATACTAAATTGAGAGTTCTGAGTTCTCTGAGTTTGCTCCTGTTTAACTTTCCATGCATATTTGTGCCCCATTACAACAGGGGGGAGAAGGCAAAAGACTGCTTTAACATGATAAAAATGACAACTAGAACAGTTGTTTGCATCAATACTTTGAGACATCAAGTCATTAATTACGAGGAAAGCATTCTGTTGTTTAGGTAGTGAACCTACCCTATCCATGTAAAATGAAGGCAGCCTCTCCCTAGGTCAAACCTCCTAATTCAAAGGGTGGCAAAAGTATGCTTGAATTCTCTGACTTATGGTCAGGGTGGAGTGCATCTCCCTATATGGGCCATCTTAATGTCCAAAACACCAAGTAACAACACCCTAGGTCAGGGTGTGCAGCCACAGTTGTCAGCAACTTGGAATAAGCTCAAACTCTCTGACCTTCAGATGAGGTGAAATAGGCTCACATTTTTGGGCCTCCACGTTTTTCTTCATTTCTTCATTTTCTTCAAAAAAAATAGATTTTTTTTATGCAATACATTGTGATTATAGATTCTCCGGCACCTACTCCTCCCACTTCCTCTCCACTTCCCCTCCCATTCAGATCCACAACCTTTATGTCTCCTGTTACAAAACAAAGAGGCATCTGTTTCTCAGCCTCTAGAGATTAATTCAAATATAGCAAAAGCTTTGCTGAAACATTTCAAAGCCAGACACAAGGCTTTACTTTACATATAAGTACAGCCCAGACTTATCGTTATGAGAGAAAGAACCCTCAAATGTGGGCATAGTTCATTTTGTGTGGTCATCCATCTCCTACTGGCATGGGACATTTCCTTAAGAATGGTTTATTTCCCCAGTGAGACTCCCTTGGAGAAAAGTAAGTTTACAAGTAGTTATCAACTGGAGATTGCTTCTGGGCTAGGGATGGGTCATGTGTCCACTTACTCCAGCTCTAGAATCCCATATGGTGCAGACCCTTGCAGGCTCTGTGCATGCTGCAACAGTCTCCATGAGTTTACATGTGCGCTCAGAAACAACCAACAGAAAACAAAGTCCCAACATGGAACTTGCCTCTGTGCATCTCACTATGGAATTCTTTCCCCTCCTCCCAGATGTTTCAACTGCCGCGCTCACATTCTCTTCACTGCTGCACGTCATCCACTAACTAGCCCTGTGGTTGGAAGTCACTGGACTGGATTTTAGGTAGTATGAATGAATCTGGCATAAACAATGTAAGAAGATAAATATGAAATGAATTAGTAGTTCTGCTCTTAGTGTTTCTTGGTCATCAACTCAACTTTACAGGGACAGTTTCAAATTTATTTTTCTATTCTAGTATTTGTAGTCCAGGAGGATTCTCATGCAAATAAGTGGAATAAATCATCATGTCCTTTTAGGACTCTAAAGGTAGGAAAGGATGGAATGATGTAACAACCCCAGAGTCTATGATGTCCAGGTAATTGACCTGACACACCAAGTGGAGATTTCCCATTTATTTGTTACTGTCTCCTGCTCTGTGTCCCACACCCTCCCACTTCCTACCTTGTATTTAGTGGCCACCTCTTCAATGAGAACTGTTTGGTGACCACAGTATTCCTGAGATCTCTCACAAAGCCAGCAGATGGCCACCATGTCCTTCTCACAGAAGAGCTGGAGTTTCTCTCCATGCTTTGCACAGACATTCACCTTCTGCTCCTCCCCTGAGCTTGTCTTGAGCCCTGTTAGCCTCTCCACTATGTTGGCCACATGCCAATTAGGCCTCAGATTCCCAAACAGGTAACTATCTCTGCACACAGGGCAGATGCTTTCTCCTTCTTCGCCTTTGTTGGACTTGTAGTTCAGTGTGATGCAGGCTCTGCAGAAGCTGTGACCACAATCTGCACTCACAGGCTCCACCATGAAGTCCAGACAGATAGGACAGGTCACCTCCTCCTTTACCATCCCCAGGACTGATGAGGCCATTGTTGCTGTGATGCTGAGTCTGTCTCTCCGTACTCCTGACACTTCTGCTCAGGTATCTGAGTGACTGGGATGATGAGAAGGGGCACAAGTGAGAAAGGGAAAATCAGCACTGAACCATGAAGAGATCAATGAATGCCCTCGATCATATGGGAAAAGAACAAAGGAGAGAAATATGGAGAAAAGTTCAGTGACATGGCAAAGGAACATGTCATCCTTTCAAGTTCTCTGCTATATTTCATCCCAAATGACAAATTTCAGATGCAGGATTTTTATTTCCTTTTGCTGAAGACCAGGAAGAATGTGGTTCCTTCCATCAGCCTCGTATAACCAACCTTCTGTTCTTCCTTTTCTTTTCCAGGATGAAATCACATATTCAGTGCTACAAGCATCAAACTACTCACATCTCCCCCACTGTACTTCCTCCTTCAACAGCACCAGTCAGTGTGACCCTCTGATCCTCTGCTAACCAGTCTTTTACTAGAAGCCTGGTGCTGACCTGGAGTGTACACAGTCCCATCTCCTGATAACACATAGGCAATGATTTCTCTTATTGCCATTTAATAAATGACAACATTTATGTTTGTACACATGGTTAAGGCAAGCCCTGTACTTCATGTATAGTGATGGCCACTTACAAGGCTCATTTGTCTGTAATACATTGAAAGGGGATGAATAGCATTACTTTAGTGTCTTCTTTCAGAGGTCTTTGCCCTACCCCATAGAGTTCAGTAAAGGAAAAAGGTCACATCCAAGACATAATTGATAGCCAGGACATTGGATGTGGGGAATTATTTCTCCAAGCATTGCAGATTCTGAGGAATGCTGTGTCTTTAAACGTTGAGAATTTATCCTGTGTTTTTTTTTCCTCAAATACAGTGGCTTCCCCTTAAGCAACTATTGTCCTAATCAGCAACTGTAACTCAGCAGCTACCAACAGTTCAAAGGGCACAAGGGCACAGGCTGTAAAAATTCTGTTTTCTCACAGGCTCTCTCAAGGCCACTAAGGTAAACTTCAACTATATCTCTACCCTCTATCACCTCAGGATTCAAAGGTTGAGGTGAAATTCTGTTCATTCAGAGAGCTTGAATAATCAATAGCTAGTGCTTTCTCCTTGCTTGCTCACAAAAGCAGTGTGTCCTTCTGCTCCACCCACACTGAAGAATCCTTTCTTCATGAGGTCCCTCCCTATCACTTCCTGTCAGCTAGTTGCTAACTCAACCGCTTGAAGTCAGGCTAATTTTACTTAATAAAACAAATATATAAAAATTCAAAATTTCGTTCTACTCTTATGAATTCATTTGATTGTTTATATGCGTAGTACTTTATAGTTGGACCCTAATGTCTCCCTCAGAGAAGTGAATGAGAAGGCTCAAAGTCAGTGAACGCAGATGTCATTAGTCCAGTGAAAGGGATAGGGAAGACTCCTTTATTTCACAATGGGGAAAAACTTAAAAACTTATATACTCTCCCAGCACCCAGGCATTCCATTTGGTTGATATAACATGACCGCCCCTAATTGGCTAGGCACGTTCAGGACTACTGACTGTGCCTGTTGCTAGACCTTAACACACCTTAAAATAATATTCTATCATATTTCTACCCTTTTTGTATAAACAAAAAAAGGTTTTGGCTTTATCATAATAATATTGTATACAATTATCAAATAAAGATTACATTATCAATGTAAAAAAAACAAATATAACATGTTTTTCCACTGTTAAAAAAATCAATAGGAAAAAGAAATCCTTTAGGAAAAAGAAATACTTTAAAGTAGTATTTCCCAACATTCGTGGTCTAGAAATTTAATAAAGACATTCATGGAAGACTCCATATATGAAGGCCAGCTGGATGCTGAGTTCAAAATCACATGAAAAATTATACTTCAAAGTAAACTAATTTTACCTTTTAATCCTATTTCTATATCCCCTCCTTATTCTTTTCAGAATAGATTCAATAATTCTCCCTATATCCCTTAATCTCTACACCCGATTGATAATATCTTCCCTCTGCATCAATATTCCTGATGATTAGGAGAATGCTTAAAGGTAATATATCCAAAATGCAATCAAGTTTTGGATCCAAATAATCCATATGTGCATCCTATAATTTCTCTTTCACAAAAGTCAATTCTCTCTGTTTCAACTAATAATTCTCTTGGTCTCTTTAAATCCTTTTCACTGTCTAAGGTTTTGAAGAAATTTCTCAGATAATTTTTTTGTTCCAATAGTGGGCCTTAGATGGGAAATATCTCCTACAAATCTTTGTAAGTCATTAAGAGTCAGCAATCCATGTCTCTAAATTTGCACCTTTTGGGGTCTAATTTTCTATAGAACTATTTTATACCTTAAGTAGTTAATAGATTCCTCTTTGTATTTTTTTCAGGAACAATTTGTAACCCCCAACCATGCAAATTTTTTTTACCTATTCAAATAATCTTCTAAAATATCTACAGGCCAGTTAACTAGTAAAATATCATCCATATAATGGTAAACTATAGATTGAGAAAATTGCTTACCTATAATTTCGAATGACTGACATGCAAAATACTAGCACAAAGTAAGGCTATTTATATAACCTGTGGTAGAATTTTCCATTGATATTTTTTACCAGACTGAGAATTATTATAAGTAGAATCATGAAGGAAAATTTTTCTCTGTCTTTTTCTTGTAAAAATATAATGAAGAAAAAAATCTTTTAAATCAATAAGATACCATTTTTAGGTAATAGAGAAAGCAAATGAATGCCAGACTGTAGGGAGTCCATTGGCTGAATCACCTTATTAACAACCCTGAGATCTGTTACCATTCCCCATTTTCCAGATTTCTTTTTAGTCGCAAATGTACCTTACCTACTCAACTTCCCAGCTGAAAAGTAACTGAGCCCCTGTCTTCTCCTGCTTTATCTCTTCTTCTCTCAACCCAGCCATATCACTTCCTATCTGTCTGTACAGATCTCCAAACCTCTATGGTTAGCTAATGGCTAGGTTTGCCCTCGGATCTTCAGGCATGCTTTATTTGAAAATAAGATATCATAAGTTTTCTTTCCTTAAGATCCAATTATATTAAGTCCCCCAACAGGTCTCGGACTTTGGATCTTCCTACATCAGCAATCTTTGTAGCTGGAATTACTAGTACAGGCTGAATTTTATTTAGACATGAACCAAGGAAAAGGCAGACAAATATATTCACTTTTAAGTAACATTAACAGTTCTCTACAGACTTGAGGCTGTTTCACAGTACAAGTAAATGTATAAGAGGCTAAAGAAAGATTGGGACTTCTAATGACAGAGACAGAAGCCAAGGAAACAAAGTCATAGAATCATGTGTAAATACACTATTACACAGAAGGCCTTAAATTCTGTTTTAAAACACCATTCTGATTTTACTTTTTCAGTGGGGGACAGCAGTGTCTGTCTTGCAACAGGAAATTCTCGGTGCAGCCCAAAATTAACCATTAAAAAAGATGAGAGTAAACTCCATCTAGAGTAATACCTGGATGTCTCTGGACCTTGAAACTGGTCCTCCTCAAGGCCAGGCTTCCTTCTGGCTCCTCATCCCTAGAACACTCAGCAGGAAGCCAGCAGTCACTCTTTCCCTACCCCTTCTCAGTTTCAAATTAAACTCACCAGAGCAAAGACTGTGTTTTCTTCTCAATTCTTCCAAACTCTGTTCTCTAAATTGCTCTCACACCTTTAGACACCAGCCAAGGGATTCTGAATCTGTAGAGAGGAGCAGATGGAGGTCAGAGTAAATGTCTTGAGGATTCAGTCACTAAGTCTGATCTCTGGTTAGCCAGTAGAATAAATGAAAGTTAAGACTTTGAGGGCTGGAACTGAGAAAGAGAAACTATGGAACTATCAACCAATGGGGTGCCATCACACATTACTGGTACTGTGACTGTGCAGCTCACTCTATACAACTAGAGTGAATCAGTACAGGTCAGCCCTGCCCACCAGGAACTTGGGACATTTTCCATTGCTCCAGGGACTTGTTAAGTCACCGTTTCAAACTTGTATCACAATCACCCTAAAAAATCCTGACCCTCAAACATCTTCTTCTAATGGGAAAGAAAGAATTCCCCTGGCATGCTCCTGATTGCGTTTTACTTTGTGGGGACAGGTGTGTCCCAAATAGAAGGAAATACTAGGTGAGGAACAGAGAATTGCAGTGTTCCTCTGGGGTTGGACTTAGGCACTTACAGGATGAGAACAGGAAGGAACATGCCATTCAGGGAAACTGCCACACAGTCAAAAAAGATATCTCACCCAGCAGGGACAGGACCAGGAGTTTTCACATGCAGAGCCCAGCAGAAACACTTCAAAATACTCGCAGCAGTCAAACTAGCAAGCTGCTGGGGGCTCTCCAGCTGCCCAGGGGTGTCCCACAGATTATGTATTCTGTTGCTGACCAGATGAAGTTCTCTTCACAGTGCTGATCTGATCGACTCGTTGCCTCCCTTCCAGGAATCTCTCAAGAGTGTATCTCAGGAGGTCTCTATTTGAGTTAGGATTTTGATTACAGACCTCTAATGTTGCCTCAGTGTCCCCTGATTTAGAAGCTGAAAATGTGTAGAGCTGGAAATGTAGTTGAGTTGGCACTGTGTGTGCCTAGCATGGGTCGAGCTCTGTGGCTGATCCTCACTACTGTATAAAAGTAGTTGTGGTGGAATACACAAAAAGTCTGCTCCATTATTTTTTTACTGCTGTGCATCTTAGTATCAATTTCTACTGCTAGGAAGATATGCCATGACCACATGAACCCTTATAAATGAAAACATTTAATTAGGGCAGAGTTCCAGTCCAGAGCCTTAGTTCATTATGTTCCTGGCAAGAGGCCTGGCAGCACACAGATACTGTGGGAGCTCCTTCTGATCCTTCAGCCAATAGCTGCTGAGATACCAGCCCACTGGGGCGTGGTCTCTCCTAAGATCAAATGAGGACAACAGAGACCAAGGAACAAACCACTCAGCAAAAACAAGACGATATATCAGCACCTAGAATTGCAATCAACCCAGACCCAGATACCTGGACACCAGCATAGGAACACACTCTATCTCCACTAGCCCCCAGCAACCTTATTGCAGTAGGCCCTTAGAAACACAATATAGCTGAAGCACAAAGGCTTCACATTGCTGTTATGAATATGATCAAGAACCTTACTTGCACATGTACACTAAAGCATCTGTGTACATAAAAATAGAAAATGAAATAAAGAGACAGAATTTTGTAAAATACAAAAACCACCACTTACCAAACTAACAATTTCTGTAGGGTTTTAATGGCTTTTTGCAATTTATTTTTATTTTAGACTGTGTGTATGTCTTGGGGTGGCAGCCACTGGAACTGGAGTTACAGGCAGTTGTGAGCTGCCATGTGTGTGCTGGGAATTGAGCCCTTGTTCTCTCAAAAAGCAGCCAGTGCTCTTAACTAGTGAACCATTTCTCTAGCTCCTTGATTTCTTTTTAGTAAGCTAAATAATGCAACAAAACTTACCTGAGGGTCACATTTCCGGGTATAATTATTTAGAGTATTTGTGGTATCTCTACTCTTTCCTAGCACATAAGTTGTAACACAGACTGATGCGCACGGGGATACCTGGAGACTCTGCAGGGATGGCTCAGGAACTCCATAACATTGATGCCTGGGTAGGCTGGCCAATAGCTGGGAAGCTACTTCCTAGTTGTAGAGGAAGTGCTTTCAATGGTAGGCTATTGCAAACAGCGTTAGCCATCATACAGCTTTTAATACATTGAGGCAGAATCCTTCTGTTTCTAGTTTCTTCAAGCCTCCCCTCCCCCAAAAAAGGAGCTAACAATTTTTGAAAAGCCTTTTCTATATCAGTGGAGGCTCACATTATTTCCGTTTTCTGTTTATTTATGTACTACATTACATTTATTGATTTGTGTATGTTGAGTCAACCTGGTATCTCTGAAATGAAACCAACAGGATCACATTGTACAATACTCTTAATTTGATTTCTTTTTTAATTAATTTTTATTGACCTCTACATTTTTCTCTGCTCCCTTTCCTATCTCTCCCCTTCTTTTCAGCCCTCCCCCAAGGTCCCCATGCTCCCAATTTACTCAGGAGATCTTGTCTTTTTCTACTTTTCATGTAGATTATATCTATGTATGTCTCTCTTAGGGTTCTCATTGTTCTCTAAGTTCTCTGGGATTGTGATTTGTAGGCTGGTTTTCTTTGCTTTATGTTTCTGAAATTACTTAGCTTTGTGAGTACAGAATAATCTAGATTTTTGAGGTTCTAATGTGATATTCAAAAAATGTAAGAACAGCAGGAAAGTTGTTCACTGGTTGCCACAAAGAGTAAATTTGAAAGTATATTTGAGAATAAAATCTAAAATCATGGCTTTGAAAAAATAAAAATAAATAAAAACCACTTATGAGTGAGTACATGTGATAATTAGCTTTCCGTGTCTGGATTACCTCACTCAAAATAATGTTTTCTAGCTCCATTCATTTTCCTACAAAATTCAAGATGTCGTTATTTTTTTTCTACTGTGTAATACTCCATTGTGTAAAGGTACCATGTTTTCCTTATCCATTCTTTGGTCAAGGGGCATATAGGATGTTTCCAGGTTCTCGCTATGACAAACAATGCTGCTATGAACATAGTTGAGCATGTGTCCATGTGATACGATTGAGCATTTTTTATATATACCCAAAAGTGGTATTATTGGGTCTTGAGGAAAGTTGTTTCCTAATTTACTGAGAAATCGCCACACTGACATTCAAACGGGCTATACCAGCTTGCACTCCCACTGGCAATGCAAAAGTGTTTCCTTTTCCCACATCCTCTCCAGCATAAGCTGTCATCAGTGTTTTTGATCTTGGCCATTCTTACAGGTGTAAGATAGAATCTCAGAGTTGTTTTGATTTGCATTTCTCTGATGACAAAGGATGTTAAACATTTACTTAAGTGTCTTCCAGGTATTTTAGATTCCTATGTTGAGAATTCTCTGTTTAGGTCTGTACTCCATTTTTTTATTGGATTATTTTATTGGTTCTTTTTATGACCAATTACTTGAGTTCTTTATATATTTTGGAGATAAGCCCTCTGTCTGATGTGGAGTTACTGAAGATCTTTTCCCATTCTGTAGGCAGTCATTTTATCTTGTTGACTATGTCCTTTGCTTTACAGAAGCTTTTCAGTTTCAGGAGGTCCCATTTATTAATTGTTTCTCTCAGTGTCTGTGCTGCTGGGTTTTATTTAGGAAGTGGTCTCCTGTGCCAGTGCGTTCAAGTGTACTTCCCACTTTCTCTTCTATAAGGTTCAGTGTGGCTGGCTTTATGTTGAGGTCTTTGATCCATTTGGACTTGAGTTTTGTGCATGGTGATAGATATGGGACTATTTTCATTTTTCTACATGTTGATATCCTGGTATGCCAGCACCACTTGTTAAATATGCTTTCTTTTTCCCATTTGTTATTTTTTGCTTCCTTGTCAAAAATCAGGTGTTCAAAGGTGTATGGATTAATATTCAGGTCTTCCTCTGTATTCTTATGCCAACATCAGTTTGTTTTCAGTACTGTAGCTCTGTAGTAGAGTTTGAAGTCAGAGATTTGATGCCTCTAGGAGTTCTTTTATTGTACGGGAATGTTTAGGTTATCCTGGGTTTTTTGCTTTTCCATATGAAATTGAGTACCATTCTTTTGAGGTCTGTGAAGATTTTGATGGACATTGCATTGAATATGGAGATTGTTTTTGATAAGATTGCTATTTTTACTATGTTAATTCTACCTACCCAAGAGCATGGGAGATCTTTCCACTTTCTGGGGTCTTCTTCAATTTCTTTCTTCAAAGATTTAAAGATCTTGTCATACAAGTCTTCCACTTGTTTGGTTAGAGTTACTCCGAGATATTTTATGGTATTTGTGGCTATTTTGAAGGGTAATTTTTCTCTGATTTCTTTCTCAGCTCTTTTATCATCTGTGTATAAGAGGGCTACTGATTTTTTTTGAGGTAATCTTGTATCCTGCTATATTACTGAAAGTGTCTATGAGTTGTAGAAGCTCCTTGGTAGAATTTTTGGGGTCACTTATGTAAACTATCATATCCACAGCAAATAGTGAGAGTTTGACTTCTTTTCCAATTTGTATCACCTTGATCTCCTTTTGTTGTCTTATTGCTCTGGCTAGGACCTCAAGAACTTCATTGAATACATATGGAGAGAGTGGACAGCCTTTTCTTGTTCCTGATTTCAGTGGGATCACTGGGAGTTTCTCTCCATTTAGTTTGATGTTGGCTGTTGGCTTGCTGTATATTGCCTTTATTAAGTTCTGATATGTTCCTTATATCCTTGCTCTCTCTAAGACCTTTATCATGAAGGGACATTGTATTTTGTCAAAAGCTTTTTCAGCATCTAATGAGATGATCATATGGTTTTTATTTTTCAGTTTTTTTATATGGTGGGTTATGTTGACCGATTTTTGTATGTTGAACCATCCTTGCATCTCTGGGATGAAGCCAACTTGATTATGGTGGATTATGGTTCTGATGTGTTCTTGGATTCTATTTGCCAATATTTTATTTAGTATTTTTGCATCAATGTTCATGAGTGAGATTGGTCTGTAATTCTCTTTCTTGGTAATGTGTTTCAGGGTAATTGTAGACTCATAAACAGAGTTTGGCAATGTTCCTTCTGTTTCTATTGTGTGGAATAATTTGAGGTGTATTGGTATTAGTTCTTGTTTGAAAATCTTGTAGAATTCTAAGTTGAAACCATCTGGTCCTGGATTTTTTGGTTAGGAGACTTTTGATGACTGTTCCTATTTCTTCAGAAGTTATAGGTCTGTTTAATTTGCTTATCTGGTCTTGATTTAATTTTGGTAAGTGATATTCATCCAGAAAGTTGTCCATTTCCTTTAAGTTTTCCAATTTTGTGGAGTACAGTTTTTCAAAATATGACCTGTGATTTTCTGTATTTCCTCTGTGTCTGTTGTTATGTTCTGATTTTGTAAATTTGGATATTCCCTCTCTGCCTTTTGGTTAGTTTGAATAAATTTTGTCTATTTTGTTGATTTTCTCAAAGAACCAACTCTTTGTCTCATTGATTCTTTGTATTGTATACAATCTGTTAGCCTGTGCCTTTTTATAGGTGAGTTGAGTTCATTTATATTAAGGGATATTAATGACCAGTGATTGCTATCTCCTGTTAATTTAGTTGTCATTGTCAGTGATGTTAATTTGTGCGTTTTTCCCTTCTTTGGGATTTGCTGCTATAAGTCCATCAGTTGTCTGTGGTTTTTTTTTTTGTTGTTGTTGTTTGTTTGTTTGTTTTGTTTTGCTTTTTTTTGATGTAGCCAACTTCCTTGGGTTACAGTTTTCTTTCTAGTATTTTGTATGGGGCTGGGTTTGTGGCTAAGTATTGGTTAAATCTGGTTTTGTCATGGAATATCTTTTTGTCCTTCTTTGGTGATTGAAAGCTTTGCTGGGTATAGTGGTCTGGGCTTGCATCTGTGGTCTCTTAATGTCTACATAATGTTTAACCATGATCTTCTGGCTTTCATTGTCTCCAATGAAATGTCAGGTCTAATTCTGATAGGTATGCCTTTATATGTTACTTGGCCTTTTCCCTTTTCAGCTCTAAATATTCTTTCTTTTACTGTGTTTGTTTAGTGTTTTGATTATTATGTAGTGAGGGAACTTTTTTGGGGGGCCCAGTCTATTTGGTGTTCTGTTCTGTAAGCTTCTTGTATCTTCACAGCCATATCTTTCTTTAGGTTGGGAAAGTTTTCTTCTATGATTTTGTTAAATATATTTTCTGTGCTTTTGAGTAGAACTTCTCCTTCTTCTATACCTATTATTCTTAGGTTTGGCCTTTTCATGGGGTCTCATATTTCCTGGATATTTTGGGTTAAGCGTTTGTTAGATTTGATGTTTTCTTTAACTGATGAGTCTATTTCCTCTATTGTATCTTCAGCGCTTGAGATTCTCTCTTTTATCTCTTGTATTCTGCTGTTTATGTTTGTGTTTGTGGTTCCTGATCATTGTCTCATAATTTCTGTTTCTATAATTCCTTTGGCTTATGTTTTCTTTATTGTCTCTATTTCAGTTTTCAAGCCTTGAATAATTTCTTTTATATGTTTGATTGCTCTTTCTTGGTTTTCTTTGAGGAATTTGCTGATGACGTCCAATTTTTTGTTTGTTTTTTTCCTCCATTTCTTTGGGGAAATTTTTCATTTCCTCTTTAAGAGTTTCAGACATTCTCCTGAAGTTATTTTTTAGGTCATTTTCTTCTGCTTCATCTATATTTGGTTGTTCAAGTCTTGCTGTTGTAGCTTTTACTGGTGTTGTGTTGCTCTTTGTGGTGTAGGGTGTGTTCTTACCTTTTCTATTCATCTTTTTCTGTAATTGGTGTGGTTGGGGCTGTCTGTAATTCTGGTGATTAATCTTTTAGGTGCCAATGAATCCAAAGCTCAGATGGTTGTTCATTATGGAATAGTCAATGCCATAGTTCTAGTTACTCCATTAGTTACTCCGTTTTCCTAAAGATAGCTCAGCACTCCTGTACTTTGCTCTGCTCCCTTAAAGGTAGCTGTCTTAGGAATACTTTGGCCTAGGTTGCCGGCTTTGCCCTGTTTCTGTAAATCCTGGTCTACATCCCCTCCTTCAGAAGTCCCTGGCTTGGAGTTGGTCCTGTAAAGGACTCTGGTTCTGGTCTACCCCCTCAGAGTTCCCAGGCTCGGATACACCCAGACCCGCAGAAAACCTGGCTCAGGCTTACTCCCTCAGCGGTCCCAGACACAAATTCAGACTCAGAGAGGTTTCTAGTTCCTGCCTATTCTCTTTGATGTCCCAGACCAATTTTCAGATTCACAGAGGTCCTGGCTTAGGCCTATTCCCTCTGAGGCCCTGGACTCATGTCTGGCCCCACAAAGATCTCTGGTTCCTGCCTACTCCTTTGGAGGTCCCAGATTCACACCCAGACTGGCAGAGGTCCTGGCCCAGGCCTAGCTCCTCAGAGGTCCTAGACTCATTCCCAGACCCACAGGGGTCCTGGCTTATGTATACTCCCTTGAAGGTCCCAGATCCACATCTGGACCCTCAGCAGTCTCTGGCTCTGGCTCACTCACTCAGCAGTTGCTCCGCTGTACCTGTTCCAGTCTCAGGTCTGCTCTGGCCCGGGTGGCTGGCTTAGTCCTGGTCCACCAATGTCCCTGGACTGGATCTGCTCCCGCTCTCATGGAGCTTGCTTTCTCAGACCCATTCTGGCCTAGGTAACTGGTTCAGTCTTAATTTGTTTTCTAATCTAACTTCTTGGTTATTCGCTAGTGTCTTTAGACATTTGATCCAACTCATGTCCACACCACTTTGCTACACTGTTTTGATCATTTCAAGGAAGAGTGGTGTCAGAAATGCAGGAACAGTTTAACATTTAGATCTTATAATGGAAAGAGTCCTATAGCACTGTTCTCTGGACAGAGTGACAGCATACAGAATGGGAGTGTTTATCAACTATATATATAGGATAGAGGGCTACCATACAAAATATATAAAGAACTAAAAAGGGGCTGGAGAGTTGGCTCAGAGGTTAAGAGCATTGACTATTCTTCCAGATGGTCTAAGTTCAATTCTCAGTAACCACATGGTGGCTCACAGCCATCTATAATGAGATCTGGTGCCCTCTTCTGGCATGCAAGCATACATGGAAGGATGTTGTATACATAATAAATAAATAAATCTTTAAAAAAATACAAAAAAAGAACTAAAAAAACTGGACATCAATAAAATAACTAAAAAATGGATTACAGATGTAGAAGGAGCTGCGGGCCGCTTCCCACCACCCGGCTAACTTTACCCAAAATAATTACATGGAAACTGATGTGGGAGTGTCATATATCAAATCTGTTGATTTCATTGGTTAAGCAATAAAGAAACTGCTTGGCTGACCCTGATAGGTTAAAACATAGGTGGGAGGAGTAAACAGAATAGGATGCTGGGAGGAAGAGGAAGTGAGCTCAGACTCTGCTCTGCTCCTGGAGAGACTCGACAGCTCTGCTCTCTGGAGCAGAGACACCAGGCTTTACTCTCCCATGCAGCTCAGACCCAGGATGGACGTAGGCTAGAATCTCCCCAGTAAGCGCACCTTGGGGTGCTTACACACATTATTAGAAATGGGCTAGTCCAGGTGCGAGAATTAGCCTAGAAGAGGCTAGATAGAAATGGGCCAAGCAATCTTTAAATGAATACAGTTTGTGTGTTGTTATTTCAGGCATGAGCTAGCAGGCGGCCGGGGTGCTGGGGACGCAGCCCTGCCGCTCCTTATTTCAACAGGAAACTGTATTCATTTAAACAGTGCTTGGCCCATTATCTCTAGCCTCTTATGGACTAATTCTTACATCTTGATTAACCCATTTCTATTAATGTGTGTAGCACCACGAGGTGGTGACATACCAATAAGGATCTTAACCTGTGTCCATCTCGGCGAGGAGAGCTATGACATCTGCTTGAATCTGCTTCTTTCTCCCAGCATTCTGTTCTGTCTACTCCACTGTTGCGGGAGCTCCTCCCGCTCCTTCAGCCAATAGCCACTGAGATACCAGCCCATTGGGGCGTGGTCTCTCTCCCTTTAAAAAAGCGGCCACTTCCCTCTCCTCTCTCTCTCACTTCCTGCTCCGCTTCCAGCGACTAGACTCCCTTCCTGATTGCGCAGAGGGCTGTTGTCTAGGACAGTGATCTGTAAGTTTTTCCCCTTTAAATAAATACCACCCTATTAATCATAATTCCAAACTGGTGTGGGATTGTTTATAAATTATGCCTTCCCTCCACCTATCTAAGCTGCTGTCCTATCAAAAGTGCCAAGGCAGTTTCTTTATTAACCAATGAAATTAACACATAAGCAAATGACCCTCCTCCATCATACAGATCTAAACAGCATTCAATAGAAGAAACTCAAATGGCTGAGAAAGAATTTGAAAATTTCCATATCCATAACCATTAGGAAAATTCAAATCAAAACTTTGAAACTGCATCTTAAACCCATCAGAATGACCAAGATCAATATAACAAATGACAGTTCATTCTGGTGAGGATGTGTAGTAAGGGAAAAAGTCATTCATTAGTGGTGAGAGTACAGACTTATACAGCCATTGTGACTGTAGAAACGAGGTGGAAGGGGTGAAATGGAATAAATAGTTAAGGTTGCACAAGAGAGGAAGGAATAGGAGGATAAAACAGGAAAGGGGATGGAAGAGGGAGATGTTCAGGAACAACTAAAATTAAGGGGGGTCATTCAGAAACTTAATACAGTAGAAGCTTCCTAAATTATATACATATATACATATATGCATATACTAAATGCAATTGTCAAATAGCAGAGGAGACAGAGCCCCATCTAGACATCACTTGTTACCAAATGAAGATTCCAGTACTGGGGATGGGTTACATCTAATGGAATTATGGGACAAAAAGGTCCCATGAGTAGCCCCAACAAACATAGGCTATTGTCAAACTGTAGGTTGTTCACAAACCCGCAGCAAGGCCACACTGCTATAAGAATGGCTACAAAATTTATGAAACATGGAGCAGTTGAGCTGGTGCCTACATAGAGCCTTCACCCCAGGTGCTAGTGTTCTTGGTACCAGAGGACAAAGGTAAACACCAACCCAAATACAAAGCCTTGAATCTACAGTGGACACCCTCCTGCAAGATACACTAGTGCCATGGTGGCACAAAGCTTGTGGGAGTAGCCAAGTGATACTTGATTTGATTTAAGGTCTACTACATGAGATGAAACAAATACCTGGCATTGCTTTGGTGACCAAAAAACAGGACCTAGGTGAAAATCAAATCCTACTGTTCTACTAAAAAAATGTAGTAATAAATGACTTCTAAGGACATTCTGCTATATCAGTGGTTCTCAACCCATGAGTCACAACCCTTTTGGGGACAAATAATTTTTTCACATAGTTCAGCTAAGACCACCAGAAAACACAGATATTTTCAATATGATTCATAACAGTAGCAAAACTACAGACATGAAAATCATTGGTTGCAGTCACCAAAATATGAGGAACTAATTTAAAGGGTTGCAGCATTAAGAACATTGAAAATGACTATGCTGTATATTAAGTTACATATAGCACCTTGTTCAGCCATCATTAGAGAAGCTTCCTCCTGCACCAGATGAGAACAAATGCAGAGATCCGCAATCAGACAATAGACAGAGTCAGAGACCTTGCAATGCTCAGCCCTCAGATCTCTCCCTCCAATCCCTCCAAGCAGTGCTCAGAACCCTGCAGAAGAGGTGGTAGGAAGAGTGAGAGTCAGAGGGGATGGAGGACACCCAGGAAACAAGGCCCTCTAAACAGCAGGACTGACGGCCACCTGAACTCACAGAGACCGTGGCAGCGTGCACAGTCCAGCATACGTCCTTACCAGATGGGGCCTTAGAACTGAAAGAAGTGGACACAGCCCCATCCACAATCCAGAAGCTATATTCAATTAATAATCACTAGCAAATAAAAAAATTAGTTTTCTCCAAGGCACTCTCACTATTGAAACAAATTACTCTTCAAAGTAGAGTGCCTGCCCCACAGTAAATGGACAACAAAATAAACTCAAGAGCACCTTTGGAGGTCTTTGTCTCATAGTGTTGTATCATGGCATTTTTTTCCAACCTTACAGGTCCTTTGTGTGTATATTGTGGTTCTCAGTTTCTCAGTTTTGTTTTTATGGGATTCTTGTGGGTTTGAACAGGTATGTTTCTGTGTATATATGTGTTTCTTGTGCTGAAGAGGTTAAACTCTCCCACCTTCACAACTGAATTTAGGTTTCAGTTCTCTTTTAAAAAAAGAGCCTGCCTGCACAATGCTCTCAAGGTCACTGCCCTCTTGTACAGGTGAGCGACCCCACATATGCTGAAATATTAATAAACACTCTATGCTCTCACACAGTAATTGAGTCTGTGGTCTACCTTCATCATTTCCTCGGACCCTGTTTGTTTTCTTTGTCCTCTTCCTTCTGTTTGTTTTCTTTGTCCTATTCTAATTAGTTTCTTTTAGCTTTTTCTTACCTTATTATTATTCCTTACTGATGGTTTTCTAACAAGAAACAGAAAGAAGGTGGATGGGAGGGGAGGTGGAGAACAGGGAGGAGTTAAAAATAATCCTATAATATAAATTCCATTTTGTAAGGCTTCTCTTAACTAACTTATCACTTTTATTCTTCATTCATTCATTACATAATATGATTTGTTCTATTTTATTGTTCCATTTGTGAGTTGTTCCATTATATTGTTGATTAGCCTTCCTTTGTATGACTGTATGCAATGAGCTTATTGATGGTTTTTATGATAGTGTCTTGGCTTTTTAGATTTTATCAAATAAAGATGTGTTATGGATATACATGTACATGTCTTCTTGTAGATATATCTATTATTTTTCTTGTGAATTTGCCTGATGGTTGAATTTCTTTGTTATAGGATATATTAGGTATATATAATTATAAATTACCATATAATGTTTTCCACATGTGTGTATAATGTATTTTTAATGTGTCTACCCTCCCCATTTCCCTTCCTTATCCCTGCCTGCTTCCTATTGATTTCCTTTCTCTTCCCACCTAATCTGCTTCCATTCTCACAGGTTAGGGTTTATTAGGGTTTCTTACAGGAGCCTCACCAGGAGCTTCAGAACTGGAGAAAGCTCTCACTTCCCCAGCAACCAACAGGTCACTGTCTATAAATCCTCAGGATGGGTGGGGCTTGGGAACTTCTCCCACCTCTGTGGCTGAATGTTGACAGGCTCAGGTCTGGTGTAGGTAGTCACCCAGTGTGCTAAAAATTCATGAAGGCTGGAACATAAAACAGAACAGAACAGAACAGAACAGAACAAAGAGTTCTTGAGTGCCATGGTCATGCCGTGTTCTGAAGGCAACATTGCTCCACAATCCACCTCTTCCTTTAGTCTGACATACTTTCCGCTTCCCATTCTCGTGTTTCCTGTCATTACATTCTTGGCAAGACTAGAATTTTAAATCATTGCAGTATTGCATCTTAGAGGGGTGTGTAGCTTTTTAATTGTGGCTTTTATTTCTGCATGATTGAATTTGTAATGAAGGACTTTGGACATGTACAAACTGGCAATTTTATAAATTTATTTCATCAGATGTTCAAGATGTTTCTCATTTTTCATTAAGATGTTTAACTAATTTATATTATTGAATTGAGGCATTATTTATAGATTTTGCACATACATCCTTCATGAGATACTTATATAAAGAAAACATTTCTCTCTATTTTTCATTTGTCTATCACTTTTAATGTCTGAACTTCAAACAAAATTTATATAAAGCCAATTTAATATGCTCTAAAATAGGGCGACTACATTATTTTATACAAATTTCACAAATGCAATCACAAGGTTTGTTAAAGGAGTGAAAGGCAGAAAAAGAGAGTCAAAGGACAATTTGATCATGATATAAAGTCAGAAGCAACTTATAAAGAGCCCCAGTTTCCAGTATGCTTCTGCTAAATACTGCTCCTTAGACAAGAGAGAGAAAATAGATCCATGAAATTTCAGCAATACTGTTTTCAAAACAAGATTGGTGTAATGAAGACACCAGGTGATATACCCACGTGGACAGGGACATGCAACAATAATGAAGAGATCATGATCTTAGAAGTGAGAGGGGACATGGGAGGAGTCGAAGGGGAGAGGGAGAGACAAGAGCAATATAGACGCCATTATACCTGTGAAGTTATGATCAAAATTTAAAAATTACCCTATCAAGAAGTGAGCGAAGTAATGTTGCTGACTTTGAAAAAGCAAGAGAATTCTCTTCTAAGGTTTCCCAAAAGAAGCCCAGCTTTTACGACATTTTTCGCTTTAATGTTGCAGGTCTATACTTTAGAATAGCAAAGGCATATAGCACATTTCTGTTGTTTTATACCATGGAGTATTCTATGGTTTATTTATTTAATTATTTTATATGTACATGTTTAGGAGGTATGTGTGTGCATCACATACATTCAGTGCTGGCAGAGACCAGAAGAAGACATCAGAACCCCTCGACCTGGAGTTTAGGTGGTTGTGAGCCCCCATGTGGGTGCTGGGAATTGAACTCAGGTCCTCTGGAAGAGCATCCAGTGCTATTAACCACTGAGTCACCACTCCGGCCCTGTCTTTTAAAAAAAAATAGTGACCATAGATTATTTACATAATCTTTTTATAATAAAGGATGTTTTCATTTTTAAGCAAATATGGGGATAATAATCCATTCTTGGGAAAATTAATAAATCCCACTAGTGAAGAAATACATTTTTAATATTTATAATATAAATATTCAATATAAAAGTATCAAATATTTCCATATTTTATGATTCTATGCAATCAATGTATGAATTGTATTCATGTATATTTGAAAATTGAGAAACTGTCAGTGAAAAGTGATGGAAAAGGCAAAGAAAAATTTGGAGACTGAATTGTATAGTTTATTCTTCAGTATCATGAATCTAGAACATGCTAATGTTATTTACATGGACTTGGTGCAAGTTTATATAAACTGACCAAAGGGCACTAAAGCTACAGGAACACTCTGAGACATCGGAGATTTCTGCCTCAACCGACTGCATAATTTGTCTCTAGATGAAGCTCCCAGGGACACAATGTCTAAAGGCTATTAAAACACACAAGATATGCTCCTCCCCAGGGAAAATGGCACAAGTCCTGCCCCTTGTGTGAAAATGGGAATGGAGGGATCACTCCACGCCAGTGACCTCCTGGGAATTTGAGAGCATAAATGGTTTCGTTTTCCTCTCGCTCGAGTCTTTCCCTTCTGAAAGTGTGCTCACTTTCTTCTGAGTTCCTTCCATCACTCCTGTGAACTGAAAAGAGACTCCACTCTGGTGAGTTGACAACTGCAGGGGTTTAGTGAGGAAGGATCCTATATCACATGGCTTCTAGTTCTCTCAGTGTCTGAGGGACTGTGCTCTGAAGACCTGTCTGTGGGAGAAGGGACCTTTCTGAGACCAGTGATTCTCTCTAAAAGATTTTAAAGTCACATTTATTTATCTGTGTGTGTGTATGGATGTGTGCATGCATGTATGTATGCCTTGTTTTCACACATGCAAATGTGTGAACACACATACACACATGCATATGGTGCACATTTGGAGGTCAAAGGACAACTTGTGAGAGTAAGTCTCTTCCTTCATTGTGTGGGTTCTAGGGATCCAAGGCAGATCAAAAGGCTTGGCATCAAGTGCCGTTACCTGCTGAGCTGTCTCCCTGGCCCCACACCAATTTACTCTATGATAAGGCAGTGGGCACTTAATAGGAAGCTACTGATTTCAAGTTAAAACAGCTAATATACTCAGAAAAACTCCCAATATCTCAGCAGAGGACTTTTGGCAAGAAAATTGAGTTTACAGTATGTTTTGACTAAACCAAGATCCCTTGGTACTGATGCTTTTACCCTTCACAGTTTCAGTGATGAGTTGTTTCTCTCCCTCTTTGATGTATTCCCCATGACTCTTCCTTGTGACTGGGGCGAAAGGAACGGAAAATCTATGCTCTGATAGGCTGAACTTAAACTTCCTAAATTACTGAGCTGTTTTGACTTTGTGGGGCTTCCAGAGTTTACTTGTTTATCAGTCAAAGGAGATCACGTGGCCATCATTTAAGGAAGAACATTCTGGAGTGACTGCTGTTGCACATTGTTCAAAAAAGTTCTGTGCTCTTGGCAGTTTATTCTGCACTAGGCAGTGGACTGAGGCTTAGAAAACCCATTCACGGGGCCTGCGTTTGTCAATGGCCACCTGCATTTCTTCAGGTGGTCTCAACGTGGTCACCTCGGCTGCTCAAGGCAAGTGCCAATGACAAACTGTGAAAGAGTAGCTCACTTATGTAAAGCACTGACTGGGGACCTAGAAGACACGTCACAAGGCCTAGGAGGCCCCAGGTTTCCTTTTCCTAGGCAGAAGACTACAGATCCTCACCAGGTCTTAGTGCAAAACTGTTATGAATTTCTGACAAGTCACTTCCCTGCCCTTGGAATGGCTTTGAATCTTTACTCTGGCTAATTGCTTAGGTCTTGGATAAGAGCCAGCTCTCTCTGACACTTGCCTTTGTATGACTCAGAAGCTGTAGATCCTAGATAGTGGAGGACTTCCTGGTATCATGGCCCGCTTATCATTCACTTCTACCTGAAAGAGAAACTGTCTGAAACAGATGGCAGAAACTGAGTTAGAATTCACAGGGCATTTTCCTAAGTGTGGGCTCTGTTCAGTGCAAAGCTAGATTCTCACAGGTAGATACCAGCAGACCAGAAAGGAAAACTGTGAGGCAGAACTTCTCTATGATTCTTTACTTCTGCCCTAGGAGATGAGGCTCAGCAGACACTTTGCCTGGATAAACTCCTCTGTCAGACTTTTTGGTTATGGAGGCTTCCTCCACACAGGCAGTGGAAGTGTCTCTTCTGCTAACCAGGGAGAAGCGAGATCACTTAAGGCTTAGCACATAGGCCCTCCAGGCCTAAAGTTTAGGACTTGTCCAAAAGCATTCTTTGGGTTCATTACTTTCTCCTAAAGGTGGGTTAATAGTGCTTCCCTCTTCCCCTGTGTCTTCTGAAAGATGCACGCTCTTGTATTTGCATCACATTTCAGTCACTGAAGTGGGAGCTCCCATAGCACCCAGCATGAGAACCTGCTCTTTCATTCATTCTTTTTTATTTTTTTAAAATATTATATTTCATAACAAATCCATATCCAACTCCCTTCCCTCCTCCAGCCCCCTCCACCTTCTTTCCCCTCAGCTCCCATCCCACACCCCATCCACTGCTCAGAGAGGGTAAGGTTCCCATGGGGAGCCAACATCAGAGAGGGTAAGGTTCCCATGGGGAGCCAACAAAGTCTAGCACATTACTTTGAGGCTCTCCTCGCTATATCTAGGCTGAGCAAGGTATCCCTCCAGAGAGAATGGGTTCCAAAAAGCCTACTCTCTCTGCCAGTGGCCCCACAGTCTGCCCCAGCCATACAACTGTCATCTGCATTCAAAGCACATAGTTTGGTTCTATGCTAGTTCCCTCGCTCTCAGGCCAGGCAAACAGTTTCAGGGGGTGTTCCCACCATGGTCTTGGTCTCTTTGATTGTATTCTCACTCCTCCCTCTCTTCGACTAGACTTTGGGAGCTCAGCCCAATGCTCTGCTATGTTTCTCTGCATCTGCTTCCTTCCATTACAGTCATGCATTCTTCTTTCATGAGCTTCCTCCCCCTTGAGCATGCAAATCCATCAGTGTATTTTACAAATGTCTTGTCTGAAGCACAGGATCTACCCTGGAGAAGGCAGTTGTCTTCTTTCTTCACAGATCATCTTCATCCAGTACAGCATTAAAAAAGAAACTTAAGATTTATTTTAAATACTCTGTGTGTGTGTCTGTGTGTGTGTGTGTGTAAGTGGTATGTAGACACGAGTTCAGGTGCCTGTGGAGGCCAGAAGACTGGAGCTGGAGTTACAGGTGATTGTGCTCTGTGCTATGAGGGAGTGAGCACAGAATTCTCAGTACTGCTCTGGAGAACAGTACTCTATCATCACCTCTGAGCCATTTCTCCAATCCCAGTATCACATTTTTAATGTATGTATTTTTATTTTTTCTCTATCTTTCCTCACTCCATTCTATTTTCCCCATCAGATGTGCATTTCCTCCTTTTAAATTGGCCTATATTAAAGAGTTTAATTTAATTACATGCAATTTCTGACTCACATAGTGACCTTTTTATAATGTTTACTAATTGATATGAATATATTCTGAATGAAGTGAAGCCATTGGCAAATAGAATGGGCAATGAGTACTTAGTCTACAGGCATTTCTTCATCTTGATAATAGGAAGTGCTTCCATGAGGAATGCTGATCTGTCCCCAGCATTCTGCACTGGAGTGGGACTGTTCCCTTTCATAAATGATTCTGAAAGAATCTCTCTCTTCAGGCAGCAGGTCCCACAGAGGCCATGAACAACCTCAGCTGTTACAACCCAACTTCCTTCATCCTTGTTGGGATACCCGGGTTGGAAAAGTTCCACATCTGGATCGGGATTCCCTTCTGTGTCATCTATGCTGTGGCCATTGTAGGCAACTGCATCCTCCTCTACCTGATTGCTGTGGAGCAGAGCCTCCATGAGCCCATGTTTATACTCCTGTCCATGCTGGCCAGCACAGACCTCATCCTGTCCACTACCACAGTACCCAAACTGCTGGGGAACCTCTGGTTTGGCTCCCAAGAGATTACCTTCTCTGGTTGTCTCACTCAGATGTTTTTTCTGCACTTCAGCTTTGTAGTAGACTCGGCTATCCTGTTAGCCATGGCATTTGATCGCTACGTGGCTATCTGCTTGCCCTTGAGGTACAGCACCATCCTGACCCCACAGGTCATTGTCAAGATCATGGTGAGCATCATTGTGAGGAGCTTCTTGGTCATCCTGCCAGATGTTTTCCTGCTGAAGCGGTTACCATTTTGCAAGACACGTGTTATCCCTCACACATATTGTGAGCATATAGGCGTTGCCAGGCTTTCCTCTGCAGACATCTCTATCAACATCTGGTACGGGTTTTCTGTTCCCCTCATGATTGTCATCTCTGACGTCATCCTGATTGCTGTATCCTACATCTTTATCCTCAGGGCAGTTTTCCTGCTCTCTTCCCAGGGTGCCCGCCAAAAGGCCCTGAGCACATGCGGGTCCCATGTCTGTGTCATCCTCATGTTCTACACACCTTCCTTCTTCTCCATCCTTGCTCACCGTTTTGGGCACAGTGTCCCTCGTAACATTCTCATCTTATTTGCCAACCTCTATGTGGCCATCCCTCCTGCTCTAAATCCAGTTGTTTATGGAGTGAAGACCAAGAATATCAAGGACAAATTCTTTCTTCTCTTCTCTTTGGGAAAGACACAATGATTGGGCTCTGAAAACTAAAGTTGGCAACATTAGTCTGGTGAAAATTTTATCTCCTATTTATTTGGAATGTGATTGATCATTCTATCCATGTACAAAGAATAGGTGAAGAGGAGAGGAAAGAGGCCTACCAGCCCTGTGGAGAAATCAAGGCTTTGCTTTAGCTCATACACTGTGGTGGATGAAGTTGATGGTCTCTGAGTTAATTGAGCAACACACCAACTGAGGTTTGCATTTCTTACTAGACGTTTGGAGGGCTGGCATTCCCTAACACCCTTGTGTTCCACAGCTTCTGAATGAGGGCGGTATGTTGTGCTTTTCTTTGTCAAGTACTTATCAATTCTAATTCTTTCTGCTATGATTACTAAATTTCTTTTGCTTATACTTCTTTAGATCATTGTTCTTTGTGTTTTTTAACTTGTTTTAAAAAAATGAATAAAAAAGACAAACATGTCTCTTTAATTCCTTTCTACCCTGCCCTTGTTGGATTAAATAGAATTGTTCTTTTTTCCTTTCTAATTTTCTTAATTTCATGTCAGAAGAAAAATCAATTTTTTGGTGAATTTCTATTGTTTTTAATAGTATTATATTTAATTTTGGAAGAGCAATGTCAGTTAATTTAGTATACATATGTGAAGAAAGCATTGTAAAGATTATAGAATATATTAATAGACATTGTATGTATACAGAGGTTTCTGTAATTCTGAACTCTGAACAATATATATAACAATCTTATGAATTCACACACACATTGATTATAAATCCTTCAAAATTAATTTCCTCAAAACTGATTTAGAAACTCTGAATCAGCCTTTATGCGAGTACTACATTCTAAGCCACCAGAGCTCCAGAACCTCCCTTTATAAAGAGTATATCCCACCCATTTTCCTTTATGGTAAATGGTACCACCAAAACTTGGATGTTAAAGCAGAAAGTACTTGCATGTATTCTCTTCCCTTACATCGCCATGTAGCAAAAATAACCTAGCATTTGAACTGAACATTTGTGTTTCAATTGCTCATAAGTCATTCTGATGGAGGTGTAATTGTGCATGTGTGTGTGTGCATGTACACGTGTGTGTATATGAGTATGTATATTTGTGTGTGTGTGTGTGTGTTACATTTTCACCCTTATTCTGGCATGAAGCTCGACTCTGCTCCAACCTATTATCTGTCTCTCCACAAGTATTTCAGTCTTTCTGGAAGAAGCTACAACCTTGCTCCATAATTGGCTCCATCCACAAAGAGCAGAGCGAGCATTTTACACCTCACAGTGTGGGTCACATTTTATAACTCACCATGTGTGTCACTTTTCACTCTGCTGAGCTCTACATTTCCACATCCTAGGATCTCACACACACGTTCTTCCTCATGTCCTAGGATCTCACACCCATGTCCTTCCTCATGTCCTAGGATCACACACACACGTTCTTCCTCATGTCCTAGGATCACACACACACACACGTTCTTCCTGCCCTAGGATCACACACACATGTTCTTTTTCATGTCCTAGGATCACACACACATGTCCTTCCTCATGTCCTAGGATCACACACACATGTTCTTCCTCATGTCCTAGGATCACACACACACGTTCTTCCTCATGTCCTAGGATCACACACACACACACGTTCTTCCTGCCCTAGGATCACACACACATGTTCTTAATCATGTCCTAGGATCACACACACATGTCCTTCCTCATGTCTTTTAGGAGGCTTTATTGACGTTAGTGGGCTGGCTTCTGTGACAAAAAAAAAAAAGAGCAAATCCAGACTGGAGGTAAAAAGTGTAAAGAAATATTTCTAAAAGTCAAATGTGCAAAAGAAAAAAGGGATGGCCCCACAGCAAAGGAAGCAAAAATAATGAGGGCTTTGTGTATTGTGATTAGAGAGCTCTTGGAGACATGCATAAAAAGAGAAATAATGTTCCTGAATACTTGTTTAGTCAATACTACATGTGAAAAATATACATGTCAGCTTTGAGAAATATCTGCTAATTCCCCTGTATGACAGTGCCATTATCTTACACGTGATAAAACAGAAAGTGTGGATCATTGCAATAACTGATACTCACTACAGTCAGTAGATAGACTCTATTGAATAAGGGTATGTTAATCTGTACCTCTACTGCATGATGATAGGAATGTATATGCTTGTCCTCTACAATTTGCCATCTAGAAAATAATTTCTTGTAGGCCAGTTTAATATCTTCCACATCTCATGTCACTTCAGTATATGATTATTCCATTTATTTCAGTGAGCATTTTTACAGTGTATAACCATATGGACTGATGTATTTAAACATGTTCAGTATCCTAGTTCACTAGGATTCCCTAGTGGCATTTCATTTGTATTTTAATAAATAAAGCTTGCCTGAAGAGCAGATAGTAAAACAGTCACCTTGGTCAGCCTTACAGACCAGGCAGTTGTGACACACACCTTTAATCCCCGTAGCCACACTAGTTTGCCATAGAAACCAGGCAGTAGTGGTGTTCGTCTTTAATGCCAGCACTAGAAAGGAGTATAATATGGGAGGGGACAGCTCTCACGCAGTCTCATTATGAGGATTTTCGAAGGTAGGATCACCATTTCGGACTGGGGTAGAGGTAAGAGCCAGTGGCTGGATGTTTTGCTTTTCTGGCCTTCAGGTTTTTGTTAATTGTCTACAGGATTCCACTTACCCATTCTGCCAAGTATCCTTCCCTCATTTCTAAAAAAATCATTTTTTAGGAAATACACAAGATTTTCTTCAGCACAGGTACTAACTCCTTTCCCCACTCTAGATTTTCAGCAGTTCTTCACTTCCCCTTGTCTTGCTAGAGAAAGATCCTAGGAGGCAAGGTCTTACAGTGGCTAATACCTTAAGGGATCTCATTTCAGTCTCTACTCTGAGCTGGTACCCTGTGGATATAGTCCAGATATTTCCCCTTCATGGTGGAAATACAAGCCTTGATGACCAAAGACAAGCTTTCACTCACTCACCCATAGCAACGGGGATTTCTCAGCCTTACCAACAAATTCTACTCAAACCTCTGAGAGCTGCTCCTTTTTCAACCTGAAGATAGAATGCACTAAATCTTGTGGTGAGGGATGACATCATAAGAATCTCAGTAGCTGCTATCCACCAAAGTATAACAAGACCAGTAAGGCCACTAGCAGTAATTCAGTGATGATTTCCACCCCAATCCCGAGTCTAGCCACGGAGCCTTTGTGATGATGTGAGGTTTAAATACTTCCCTTCCTCCATCCTTCACATCAGGTACTCACTCTCCACTCCTTCTTGGGTTCAGACTCATCTCGGAGTATCAGACCAATGCCTTGATGGTATGTATAGCTATTGTGTCCAACCTGCAGCCAAAAATAGCTATGAATGTGCCCCGGTAAAAAATCGTCATTTACTTAAACTATTATAGGGTTTTGTAGTAGGAGGTGTATAACTTAATTGCACAGCTCTGAAGCAATATCATTTTGCAGTGTAAAAAACGTGAACTTGCATGCTAGGAAAACAGAGACTTAAGTATATACTAGGTTTATTTCTGGTAAAGCATGACCTAGATATATTCAGTCCTCTTTCACAATATTTGGCTGTCTAGGCTCATGAGCATCACATAACAAGTTACAGTGCCTGCCTCCGAGTTATCTGCCCTTCTCAGCCTTAATGAGTCCTGAGACTCAGACACACATTAGCTCAGGCTTAACTGACTCCTATGGCCAATCTGAATTTTCTGTCCTTCATATACTAAAGCAATTTTCCGACTATGACCTCCCCTCCCCTCCATCCTTCTGTTGCCTATGTTCATGTACATGGCTGGTCTTAAACTGTTGATACTCTGGGGGACGCTGCATCTTTCTACTCTGAGTCCTGCCCCTGATAACCCAGAAATTACAGGAGCGATATCTGGGTATAAGTGTGAAATCATGGGCTAGTTCTATTAAGACATAGGGCAGAAACATAGGATTCAGAGTGGAAATGAGCCAGAAAAATGATACTGAACTGTATTAGGAAGTTCTGGGCAATAGACACTCCTAGAACACCCAAAGAGAAGGTGAGCAGGCTGGAGGAAATGCAACTCTTAGAAACCTAGAAGCCATAAATACAAAAGAGCCAGAACTTTGCTTATAAAAAGGGCCAAAACCTCTGAGAGATAAACTTTAAAAGAACTGATATAACATACTCCAGGGAGCAAATGAAATAGTTGATTTCTTAAAGAGGATTAAAGGAAGTACATTCATCCAAGAAACAAGACCCTATAGGTCAAATTCTAGAAATAAAATTTGAAAAAAAATCAGAGTTTTGTAAAGTCTTCTTTATCTTATTGGGCTAACTCCCTAACTGCAGATGGTCATAAAATTTTGCCCCTGGGATGGAGACATATCATAATTCAGAAGCAAAAACTACACAAATAGACTAGTACCTGATAAGGAAACAGAAGTAAGCATTTTGGAGGAGACAACCCTGTGCTTCTGATGAAGGCAGGTGTCAAGTGAAGAACTTTAGCTTAGAGGGAAGTTAAAAAGCAAAAGAACTCTAGACAGACAAACATGCAGACAAAGATATGTGTGGTTTCAAGAGGTCTTAAGAAAAGTCAGGACTTCTTGGGAGAGTAGCAGCCAGAATTCTGACTCCGGAAGTAGCCAGTAGAGGTGATGGCAACGCTGGCAGACACCTGAATGTGGGTGAATATGAGTAAAAATATCAAAAATTTCAAGATTTCTCTATTTTTAGTGTATTGCGGGGGGGGGGGGGGCTGCATGTGGGCGTGTCTCTGGCAGAGTCTACCATCAGGTATCTTCCACCTAATGTGTGGAGACTGAGCAAGGAGATCACTGACTGACTAGGCTTGGCTGGTCTGTGAGCTCCAGACATCCTCCCATCCCACTGCCCAGTGCTAGGGTTGCGGATACACCACTGAACCAGGCTTTTACATGGGTGCTAGGGATCTGAACTCAGTCTTCATGCGTGCACAGGAAGCCCTTTACCCATGAGCCATTGAGCCGTCTCCCAGCCCTGTGTTATGTTTGAAACACAAAAAGATCCTTAGGAGACAGAGACAGAGACCCACATTGGAGCACCGGACTGAAATCTCAAGGTCCAAATCAGGAGCACAAGGAGAGAGAGCATGAGCAAGGAACTCAGGACCGCGAGGGGTGCACCCACACACTGAGACAAAGGGGATGTTCTATCGGGAACTCACCAAGGCCAGCTGGCCTGGGTCTGAAAAAGCCTGGGTTAAAAAAACCGGTCTCGCTGAACATAGTGGACAATGAGGACTACTGAGACCTCAAGAACAATGGCAATGGGTTTTTGATCCTACTGTACCTATTGGTTTTGTGGGAGCCTAGGCAGTTTGGATGCTCACCTTACTAGACCTGGATGGAGGTGGGTGGTCCTTGGACTTCCCACAGGTCAGAGAACCCTGATTGCTCTTTGGGCTGACAAGGGAGGGGGACTTGAATAGGGGAGGGGGAGGGTAAGGGGAGGCGGCGGTGGGGAAGAGACAGAAATCTTTAATAAATAAAAAAAAATTAAAAAAAGATCCTTAGGTTATTGACACGAGAGTAAGTAAAGCCTATCCTCAGAGCATTATCCAAGTCTCTCCCCAAATAAGATGATGTTGCCCACACAGCCTCGAACATACAACACACAGGCGCTCCAAGCAATCTTCTTTAATGAAGAACAGGCTAGGGCAGTGAGAGAAGGGCTGCCCGAATGTGCTCATAACCCAAGGAGGAGGAATTTCTAAAATAAGTGCCTTCCCTCCCCTTCCCCCTTTTCCTCTCTTTTCACAGAATGGCGCAGGGTGAGCATCCCCTGGAGAGACTAGGCCTGTGGAGCCCCAAGAAGCCTCTCGATGGCGGCGTGGATATCTCCATCCGTGGCGATAAGGGCCTGCAGGTTTGCATCACGGTTAGCGAAACCCAAGGCCTTCAGCTGCTCCAGTTCTTGCTGGTAGCGACCTTCAGTGAGGAGGGCCGAGGACAGCACAGTGTGGTTAGGCTGCGAACAGGCGTTGGCCAAGGAATGGAAGAGCTGAAGAAAGGCCAAGGAGGGTTGTGTGGTATCTTCTCTATGGGCTTGTCTTCTACCCCTAGTTTCTGGGGCTCCTCTAACCCCACGTGGTTTAGTTGAGTCCCGTAAGAACGGTCCCAGCTCAGGCACCTCCCTTGACAGTATCTGCAGGCCTTGTTCTATCTGTAGCAATGCCTGCAGCGCTCGCGGGTTGGTAAGAATGGGGAGAAGCGGCATATGTTGTAGTAGAGGGCTGCCAGTTGCCAGCTGGTGTAGCAGTGCTGGATTCTGCTGCAGGACGTTCAAGGCTCGGCACAAAACAGAGGTTGAAAGTCTCGACTGATTGGTTAGAGGGGCCTTCTCCACTGGCTGCTGGCTCTCTTGGAAGGGGAGATCCGAGTATAGCTGTAAATCTAGTGTACCAGGTCGGCACCCTGAACTGACCTGACTTGAGACGATGCCCTTGACCTGAGTAACTCCTCCTGTACTGACCTCTTGTGCCAAGGGCC
The DNA here is from genome assembly GCF_014885135.2 of Alexandromys fortis. Lineage (NCBI taxonomy): Eukaryota > Metazoa > Chordata > Mammalia > Rodentia > Cricetidae > Alexandromys > Alexandromys fortis. Next base: position 475,139 of record NW_026068181.1, read on the forward strand.
TGGCCGAAGTGGAGGTGGCTGGGATGGTGGCGGTGGGGTCAGAACTGCTGTGAGTGCTGGCGGCTTCTCCTCTGCACAGCTCTGAGCCCGAAATGAGGCCTTTAGAGGCCACCAATAAGGCCAGAGTGGAAAGCATAATCTGCTGGATCTCAGAGCAGCCAGGACGCATGGCATTGTCACCTCCAGGCACTGCTTTTGGAGCCTCCAGCCTCTGCTTGTGTTCCTGCAGGACTTCCTGTTGGCGAGCAGGCTTCGGAAAGGTTTCCGGAAACTTGAGAGCTGGATCGCGTTTCTGTACCGTCTTTGAGGATTCAGGAACATGCAGGCTATTGGCTTGTTTCTCATTTGTCAGTCCTTGAATCAGAGGTTCTTCCAAGAATTGCTCCACCGACTCTGGTGCCATCGTCAGCAGTTGGACAAGCTGACTGAAGAAATCAGCTAGGTCAGGTGAGGTTCGAGCCAGCCGACTTAGCCTGGCTAGGACCCCAGCACTATCAGAGGCAGACGGTTCTGAACGGTGGGTAAAGTGGCCTGTGGGGCCTGCCAGAGTTCCCGTACACGCTGACCCTTTCAGACGAGTCCTCACTACTACGTGCACTGTCGAGTCATCAAGAATGCCACGCTGGCTCAGTATGTCTTGATCCCGGAGAATCTTCCCAGAGAAGATGAGCACCAATCTGTCAGAGTCACAGTGAAGGAATTTGGAGATTTGCTTCTTAAAGCGGTGGACGTTGCTATTTTCTGCCAGCAAAAATTCCTGGCAGTCCTGTGGGGTCTTGACAAACACTCTGATGATACGCGAGGATGGCTCCCTACCTGACACCAGCTGGCTGTCCCCTGCTTCTTCCCTAGCCCGTGCCATATTTCCTTAGGAAGAGGATGCAGGGTTACCCGAGGGCACAGTGGAGCACACACCTTCGAAAGCTTTGATGTGGCACTGAGCACACCTGGGTGCAGGGACCAGTAGGTGTCCGGTGATGTCCTTTCACCTACGTCCTGCAGATGCCACCTCCCAGTGTAGCCCTACAGCCACCTGGCTCCCATACAGGGGGCAGCTGCTCCTCTCTTTGGCAATCTTTAGGGGATATGCTGTCAGTGATGAGGTCACAGTTGAAAGGCAGACATGAATGGGGGCAGGGCAGAAGTCTGTACCACCTGCCTGAGGCTGGGTTTTCCTCACGGTCAGACTGAAACTTAAATGGGGGGAAAACATGTCACCATCTAGAAACATGTTTAACACAAACCTACCTGTTTCTCTTCAAATCCTGAGCGTGATAAGTGACAATGGTTGAGTTGGAAAGCAATGTCTATATGTTAGCTTAGACAGCACCCATTCTGTCCACTAAATTACTGTATGCTCATATGGTCCAGCTGAGGCCTGAAGTTCCAGTTTCTATCTGAACAGAATGAAGGTGTGTAATTAATATGTATAGGCAGTTCACAGTTTCAGTAGGATACTTGTATCCCAATGCCCTTGGGTAATCTCTCTACATGGTTCTAAAGATAATATATTCCAAAGTCCTAATAGATGGCAGAGCTGCTTCAGAAAATAAACTGAAGGGGAGAGGGGTGGCACTGGGGAGATTGCTACATGGTTAAGAGGAATTGTTGCCTTTCCAGAGGACCCTAGCTCAGCTCCCAGCACCCACTTCATATAGCTTCCAATGTCCAGAAACTCCAGCCCTCTTCTGGTTTCTGAAGGCACCTATACACACAGCAGACATACACCAGCAAGTAGTGGAAGGAAATACAGTTTTTAAAAGAAAGTCTCAGCTCAGAAGTTGTTGGTTGGGGTAGAAGAAACCACAGCAGCACTTGGAATCTAGATCTAAACAGGATTTAATTACTGTAAGACTGAGCTAAACAACATTTAATTGTGTAAGACTGTATGAAAGGATGCAGGCATATTTCGGCTAAGTTTGGACCACTCCAGACAGGTAAAGCCTGAGGGAAAATGTAATCTCTCCAATCTCTCCAGCAGTATTTGCTGATATGAAGATAGATTGGGCTGTGTTGTTTTTATCATTACCATTAACAATCATCAACAACACACACACACACTAAAACATACACTGTTTTCTGGTTTTAAGATTTCCAGTGACCACAAAACTCAGCAACAAAAGAATTTGGCTGCCTAGAATGCCACCTCTAGGGGAGCTGAAAAAGGGCAAAATGACCATATAAGTCACTATGCACCTGTATTACCTTTCAGGTGCTCTTAAACTTTGGTAATCTTGAACCAGAATCTCCAGTACCAACAATAGCAAGTCCTGATACGACGTCTTCATTATAAGATGTATCATCCTGATAAGAGAGTTTCGGAGCCTGAAAGAACTCTTCAGTCCTATGGCTGGCTGACAGCTCACCTCTCTAGGCAGTGTGCAGCCCATGAACTAACCTCCAGCATACAACTGTTGCTGCAAAAGCAACTCTTTTGAGATTCTCTTTGCATTGCCCTCACCGTGGGAAAGGGTGAGGGAGGAAGTGGGATGGTGAAAGCAGTGCAGCTACATTTTAATTTTAAAATAAATTTGAACAATTTCTATTCCAATGGCATTGTTGTTGGAATAGCGCGTTCTCTGAGGCACTTTTGCGGTCATCTGGTGTGATAGAGTGCGGACAAGTACCTAAATTGTGATTTCTTGGATTCCTAGAGACCTTTCCATTCCCTCATGAAGACCTGAGCTGAGAGCGGCAGCATCCACGTAGAAAGGCAGATATAAATCTGTACGACTGTAACTCAAGCACTGGGAAGGGTGTGGATATCAGTGTACACACAGCTCCTGGCTTCTCTGTGTAGCTGGAACATCACCCTCCATTTTAGATAGGAGACACTGTCTCCAAAAACTAACATGGAACTTGTCTGGAGTCAATATCAATCTCTATTCTTTATACACACATGCATGAGCAAGTGTGTGTTCAGGCACATGTGTATATACCTCAGAGGATAGGGGAACACCAGAAATCTAAGAGTTATACAGCCAGAGTTGTTGGTTAAAACAGTCAACTCTGAATGGGTAAAGTAAGAGCACAGGGATGTTAATGCGGGCACACACATGGGTAAATGCTGATATGAGGCTTTGACTCCATGGACATATTTGCAGTAGTCAGAGATTCAAAACTCCCAACAAAATGCTAAAGATGACACTCTGCTCACATGTTGGGAACTAAGGATTAAAGCAGAAATGAATTTCTCCTGGGCACAGTGATTAACAGCAGGGAGCCTAGAAGTAGCATGTCCATTTTATTTTTAAAAAAAATATTTATTTAAATTTGTGTATACAGTGTTCTGCCTCCATGTGTGTCTGCAGGCCAGAAGAGGGCACCAGATCTCACTGTAGATGGTTGTGCACCGCCATGTCGTTGCTGGGAATTGAACTCAGAACCTCTGGAAGGGCAGTCAGTGCTCTTAACCTCTGAGCCATCTCTCCAGCCCCCTAGCCTGTCCATTTTAAACCCCGATTCTATCCGTGTGTTTTCCCTCCATGTATGCTTCAGCCTTCCTCATTGCTAAGTCAAAATTAACAGCACAGCTATGGAGAAAGTGGAAATTGGTCTTCTCCAGGGACAGGCCCCCTCAGAGGTCCCCAATCCCAATCGGTCAGGCTTAACTAAACACACAAATACAGGCAACAACAAGGACTGAACAGGTTGTATTTATGTATTCATTGCGTGTGTGCGGGTATGTGCCCTGTTGTGTTGTAAGAATAAAGAAGTTATGGTGTTGAAAGGAAGTGAGGGGACACGGGAGAAACTGGAGAGCTGAGGGGGGGTGGATGCAGGGCTCTTGTATGAAATTTTAAAAACAAAACATAAAATCAGCATTAAAAAGAGAAAAGAAAACAATTCTGTGCAGACGGCTGTGGTATCTAACCCAGTTATTTCCAGCACTCGGAGGTTGAACCAGGAGGAGTTGCTTCAAGTGTGAAACCAGCCTGGCCTACATAGTGAGACCCTGCCTCAAAAAGAAAATCAGGAAACGTCTCTTTGCACCTGCGTCCTTCCAGAAACATGCTCTGCACTCCATCAGAAGTGGCACTTTTTGCTAGATGTTAGGCTTTCTCTGTTTATATTCCATCTTCAGATTGCGGTCAGCACTAACGGTGTGCTCTGGTCAGCAGGCCCTGTGGCTCTAATTCTTAAAACTGTCCTCTAGCACAGGTAATGGTTTAGTTTTAAATATTTTGAGAACTGCTTGAGTACTGCATTTACACCTTTTCCACCCCTCCTTATGCCCCATCACTCCTCTGTGTTTCCCCACTCCCTGTAGGTGGAAGTATGTGAATCCACAATAACCAGAATAAAAGAATATCAAAGATTTATTAGGAAATACTTACGAATAACAGCACGGTAGAGAGCTACCGAGGTCTTCTGCTCTGCCCAGGGGGCTGGGGGGGTGGGTGGGCATGGAACCAGCAGTCCGATCTCTGAGCACCACACGCAGGCGAGTGCCTGCTCCTTTCTTTTAAAGGAGTTATGAGTAGAAGCTCTGCCTCTATCGGGCCAGATAACCCAATGCCATGGACTGGGCAAATATCCACTACACTTTCCTCTCAACTTTATGACCTCTTCTTACTAATTACATACATTTTGTGAATATAAATATGCATGTGTGTGTACATGTGTGTGTACATGTGTGTGTGCATGTGTGAATACAACCTGCTGAGTCCCGTTTGTTCTATTCATATGTACATATGTTTAGTAGGACTGGACTCTTGTGGTTGTACAACATACTGGGGTCTGTTCAGACTATTCTACCTCTCTCAGCATCCATTAATAGCCAGCAGTTCTTCACCTAGGGGTATGGTCTTGTGAAATTTCCTACATCCTGATTGGGAAGTCAAGTGGTGTCTTCATTATGCACGTCTGATTGCTAAGATTTCACAGGGGCAGCTCTCTGTTATACAGAAGATACTCTCGTAGCAGATGTTCTGGCCCTCTGGCTCTTAAAATCTTCATACTAAAGTGATGCTCAACTCCCTGTCTGGGATCAAGCAGCTCCAGATTTAACCACCATTCGTTGTTTGCTTCAGTTTATAGTAAATCTCTTGATAAAGGAAAGGGCATCAGGCAAAAAGAGTCAGCTACCAGGCCCGGTTTATAGAATATGTGAATGACAGCAGAGTCTGCCCTTTTCTTCTCTACCCATATGACACTACACCCCATCTTGTCACGGCCTAGATGTTTCATCTTGAACCACTGCTAATAATAAGACTCAAGACAGTGACCGTGGATGGGGAATCCCAGCAGTCACGCACTTTCAGTAATGTCTGAAACTGTAAAGGTCTTCTCTCACTCAAATTACAGAGACCTTGTCTCCCTCAGCCCTGCTCCTGTGGTAGCTACTACTTGATTTGTATTGCCTGGTCTCCCAAGAATTTCCTCATTCCTTTGCCCTTCTGCTCACTTGTATTCCAAGGCTTCATCATTTAACCATTTGTTGTGTTTCACATACAAGACGGCACCTTAGTGGCTGGTGGAACACAGCAGCCTCCTCTGCCCCAGGATGGTCCATTTCCTGGGTGCACCACCATGGTGCTGGGAAAGGCCAGTCTCTGATGAAGCTACAGAAGGATTGCAAGCACCCAGTCCACTCTTGATGAATCTCAAGAGCTGATGGGATGGTTAGTTAGTCAACAATTATAGATAATAGTGTGATGGTTCTTCGAAACTTTAACATATGACTCAGTAATACTGCTTCTGAATATATATCTAAAGGAAATGAACTCAGTATAGGAAAGAACACTGTTTTTTGAAATAAAGTAAACATAGAAACCCAAGGGCGCTTTGTTCTCTCTCATGAAGCTTAAATCAGTCAGAGGCATGAGCTTTCCTGGCATGTGTGAGGCCTTGGATTTGATCCCCAGATAATTTGAAAGTAAAGTAAAAAGCAAGCTGAAACAATGAAAACAGGAAATTGAACTTGATGCTTGTGTGCTCCATTCAGGCTGGAAATGTTTCACTGAACCATGTTAGTATACACAGTTAACACATGTTAACAGAAATATTGTATGAACACACTATGACAAGAAAACCATTCACAGCCAAGCGTGGTGGTAAATAGGTCCCAGCACTTGGAAGGCAGAGGCAGGTGAATCTCTAAGATTGAGGCCAGGTTGTTCTAAGGAGTGAGTTCTAGGTCAACCAGGGATATACAGAGAAATTGTCTCAGAAAAAAAGGAAGGAAGGAAGGAGGGACAGAAGGAGGGAGGGAGAGAAGGAGAAAAGAAGGAAAGAAGAAAGGAGAGAAAGAAAAAAAGGAAAAAGGAAGGAAGCAATCTACTAAACATTTTCCTAGACAAGACTTTAAAACTCATCCAAACTGCTCTTTGGCATTCCGAGGAGCCTCCAGAATTTCTCTCACCCAGATGAACTAATTAAGTTTGATTTTTGTGCAGGTGTGTAGATCTGTGCACATGCAGGATGGGTGGTTTTGTAGTCTAGAAGAGGGCATCAAACCACCTAGAACTGGTATTTCAAGTGGTTGTGAGCAACCCACTCCAGCAAGGATTCTAGGAATCAAACTTGGATTCCTCTGCAAAAGCAGTATGCATTCTTAACCACTAAGCTATCTCTCCAGTGCAAAAAAGAAATTGTATGAAGATTATTTTCCTCTTGGCCTTCCAAAGATGGAAAACGTACTGTATCTTACATTTTCTGCAGTTAAACACACCCTGAAGAACACCCCTTCTGAGTTGCAGGAAATGATGTAGTTACGATTGCCTCTTAATGTTTTTAGTGCTGCAATAAGAAGCTTTTTATTTGGACAAGAGTTCTCTCAATAATAGAAAAGAGGCAGGGAAAATCATAGCCCACACAGCTATATGCCCCACCTAGAGATTGAAAGCTAAGTCTTCAGAAAAAGTTGTTTCTAGAAGTCTTTAAATCCAGCACTCAAGAAGCAGAGACAGGTGGATCTCTGTGAGTTTGAGGCCAGCCTGGTCTACACAGCATGAGTTCCAGGACAGGCTCCACAACTACATAGAGAAACCCTCTCTTGAAAACCAGAAAGAAAAAATGTTGGTCTCATCTTTACACTGCATGCCAGTAGCTAGTCTAACTCTTCTGATATTTGGTCAGCTATGAAAAGGAAGGAGAAAGGATTGCTGGATTCAAAAAGATGCTGTATAGAGTCTCTGACGTTTAAATACATACCACAGGCAGTTTTCCTACAGAGACATAATCCACTGAAGACCTCTTTCCTTCCCTGGCTGCACATGAGAGTTTTTGTTTGTATTCCTACTCTGTGTGAAAACTTTGACTTAATGTACCATATTTAGCATAGACACGTGTGCATCTTGAATAGGGTACGTTCATGTGGAAATACACATATGTGCCTTTCTTCCAGTATATATTCATGCACTCATTCCCGTGTATGGGTACTGAAAATCAGGGCTCACTTGGTTCACTGATGGATTGTAACATGTTTCCCCTAGAAATGCCCAGGTAATGGAAACAATACTCTTGCCTGAGGTCTGCGTCCTAAGTCTCTCTAACTACAGTGTTTGTGCACAACATTCCTTCTGCAGGGGCAGCCTTCCTTCCTCTTCAAGGCTTTATTTAGCTGCTTCATTCTGAACACTCAACTTTCATCACTGGGTGACGTCCAGGTCTCCGAAGACTAGACTATCAATAAGCCTGTTCATGCTATTTCAGAGATCCTCACATGTTTTCTTTTGTGTGTGCAGCATGTATGGTGTGTGTGTGTGTGTGTACACACGTGCAAGTATGGTGCATCACTCATGTGGAGACCAGAGGGCAACCGCAGCATCAGTTCCTATCCATCACCTTGCTTCAGATAGTCTCTGTTGATATTTTCAACTGTGTGCACCAGGCTAGCAGGCCACGGGCATCTGAAGAGTCTCCTGTCTCTCTTGTCACAGCTGTAGGAGCATTGGGATGACAGACACTAATGGTGCAAACCTGACTTTCGCATGGTTTCTAAGGATTGGAAGTCACATTTGACTGTGCTTTTACACACTGAGCTATCGCTCCAGACTCATCATTTTTTTCTTACCTTATCATATATTCATATAACCACAAATAAAATATACTTGTTTGAGCAATTGCTGCCAGTATATCATAAGCCAATGAGGGAAGAGTTGTCTCTATTTTATTCATATTGAGTTCCTAACACCTAACTAGATACTAAGTGTAGGGTAGCCACTTCATATTTGAGCTAGAAAATGTAGGGATTCAACTCTCCTGGCACTTTAGAGTGTTACTGCTCTTGCCGAGGATCTGGTTCAGTTCCCAGAAGCCACATCAGGTGGTTCACAACGGCCTCCAAATCCAGTTGCATGGGTCTGGTGCCTTCTTTTGGCCTCTACAAGCACAAGGACACACACCATACACATATATTCACACAAAACACAAAGCGCACATAATAAATAAATCTTCAAAAAGAAAAAAGTAGGAATGCAAAGAGGAGGAAGAGAAAAAGGAAGAGGAAGGAGGAGGAGGAGAGGAAATGATACTCTAAATCTAGCTATATGGAATAATATAAACTCAGTGAAACTACAGAAATTGTAATTGAGCCTGCATCCTTGCTGCTGAAGCTCTTATCCACTCAGAGATTAATGTTAAGTCTGTGAGATAGCCTTTGGGGACAATAAATACAAGAAATTGTATCCTCTCTCTAGCCAGGCAGGTAATAAGGCATAACCATAAAACAGAAGACGTGGTAGTAGCTCCTACAGTACACAAAATCTGAAAAACTTTCAGGATAGCAGGAAATCCATTGGCCTCCCACTTCAAAGGGGGGCAGCAACATCCCTTCGCATCCCCAGCCTTCGACTCCCCTAGCTGCCAACCTTTTAGCTTCCTAAGCACCCCAGAAAAACAGCCCTTTACTGCCTGTTTTCCCCCATGTCCTCCCCCTTTCTCAGAGCCCACAAGAATTAGACTCAGGCAATAACTGGCACTAGAGATTGGATGTAATTGCATCTCAAGATAGGTATACACAGAGCTCAGTTGAGGGCCCCAGGTAGGAGAGTGGTAGGCACGGTTGGGTCACACATCCCCACCCTATTTCTGGCTTTTCATCTTCTTCATTGACTCCAGAACATTGTCTCCACAGTAAAGAACATCATAGTAATTTGGTTTATAGTGCAGCTGTATTCAAGAATAGGAGAACTACGGTAATAAGACATGGGGGGAAAGGCACAAAGGAAAGGATATGGTCCAAATAACTAGAGCTCCTAAGACTTCCTCAGCTTCTCCACAGCAGCATCTACATCGCCTCCTGTAGCAATGAGGGCCTGAAGATTGGCTTCAAGGTTCAGAAAGCCCATAGCCCGTAATTGCTCCAGTTGCACCCGGAAGTGAGCCTCTAGCTGTAGTTGCTGAGGATGGGTACTAGCTAAGGCTTGTAACACCTGGAGGAAGGAAGTGGAATGGAAGCCTACCTCTGTAGAACCCTGCACTTGGGAAACCTGAGGGGTTGGGGTTGGGTGGGGATCCTCAGACAGAAAAGCACCTTCTCTAGATTCTGTACCTCCTGTTACTTCACTCAGCCCTGCTAGGTAGGGCATGAACCAAAGGAGGAGGCGAGGTGCTTCAGTAGCCAGGATCTGCAAACCCTGCTCTATCTGTAGCAAGGCTTGCATGACACGGGGATTTGCCATGGCTGCCTGAAGATGCAACAGTAGTGGTAGCTGTTGGTGTATCTCATTCTGTATTCGAGGGACTTGATTTGTGCCAGCTGACCTCGGAGGTCTTAGGTAACCTGTTGGAGGCAGCCAAGGAGATTCTGGGCCTCCAGCCGTGGCTGCCACAAGGGAAGATAGTGTAGGAACAAAAGGGGACCTGTTGGCAGAATCTCCTATCTGAGAGGTAAGATCGGGCAGGCTAGTGCTCTGGCCCGGAGATTCCTTCCCTGCATCATGTAGGCTTCCACCTTGTCCAATACTATTCTCCGGTAAGTGTCTCAAGAAAGCTGGGCAGGAGGACTTTCCCTTGACTGTTACTGACTCTTTGGGGAGAGGTTGGCCTGACCCAGGTTTGTGGGATGAGGGTAAAGTCGGAGGAACTCTGTTTCCTGATAGTGGTGCTTCCTGGCTTGGGCTCTGAGCAGGCACAGTACCCTGCAGATAGGGTCCCAGAGACTGGGAGGTCTCATGTAACTGCTGGAGATAATCAAAGAGTCCTATGTTACCCAGAAAGCTTGGAAGTCTATTTCTACTCTCAGATGCATCCTGGTCCCCAGGCTGTCTTCCTTGTCTGCCACCTGAAACTTCATATGTAGAAGTCCATGGGTTAGGAAGAGGGTCACAATTCTCTGTCCTTGATGGTTGGCAGCTGGTGGTGGTTGTACTAGTGGTAGTAGTAGTAGCAAAAGGATTGCCACCAAACTGCTCCTGCACTGCATTAAGCATGGGATCCATAATATCTGTATACATAGTACGGAGCACATTATATCCACCAGGGATGCTCTCCAGGTTACTGAGTGCACGGTCCTGGCTACGCATCATCTCCTGCATCATGGAAGGGTTACGTAGAAACTCCATCGTCTGCCGCATGATCTCGGGGTTGTTAAGAATATGACCAATCTCAGGGTTCTGCTGGATCAGCTGCTGCATGTGAGGATTGTCAAGAACCAGCTGGCGCACTAGACCTGTGTTGGACAGCAGACCCTGGATGAAGGGGTCATCAACGAGTTGAGCCACAAGTTCAGGCACTGAGATGTGCTGCCACATGAGTGAGCCTGGCTGGTCAGAGAAGCTACCTGAGGTCAGACCCAGCCCACTGAGGCCTGTGAGGACACCCAAGCTAAAAGGAGGAGACCCATCTACAGGGTAAACAGAACTTGACTGAGGGAGTAATCCAGGATTGGGGCCTGGAGTAGATGCTGGTGGATCCGGGCACTCAGTGCCTGTGGTCCGTCGCTGCATCTTGATGACCAAGTGAACTGTGAGGCCATCTCGCACTCCACACTGTGCCAGTGAGTCAGGGTCCTTGAGAATTTTTCCTGCGAAGATTAAGACCAGCTGGTTTGGATGTGCCTTAAAGCGGGGTGATATCTCTTCCTTCAGCTGCCGGATGGTGCACGTGTCTACAACTGAGAAATCCTCCTTGTCCTTGGGTGTCTTCACTGTCACCCTGATGAGGTGGGACTCCTGGGCTGGTGCTGGGCTGCCCTGTGGTAAAGCCTCTCCACTTTTGGCCATGGTGGGCAGCGGGAGGCTCAGGTCTGTTGGGGACACAGCTGAGGGGACAGGGGTGGGAAATGGAGATCATCATTTCAGCAAGGGTGAAAGAAAAAAAAAAGGAGTATCAAGAGAGCCTTGGGTCTTAGGGCAGGGGAAGGTGTAATGTCTGCATGAAAAGGATCATGAGGTCACTTGGAGAGTGATGCTTTGGGCAAATTATGGAATTAAGATGTGTTAGTCAGGGCAAAACCACACAGGGCTTAGGGAAATGGTCTTCAGGTGATAAGTAAGGGGATGATGGGGAGTAAAGGCCTGGTTGGGGAATACACACCATTCTGCTGTGGCCCCGTCCTTCCTCTTAGGCAGGGCTCCAAACTGCCCTCATCTTGCTGAACAGACACCCTGTAGACCTTCTGAGCTGGAACCCATTCCATCAGGTCACCTCTGTGACCTCAGCACTAGCATCACAGCCTCGCACCATGGAAACAGGAGACTCCAAGGTGATCAGGTCCCTGGGAACCCCATTCTCCCCACTTCTTTATCTTACCTTTATCTTAAGTTTTTTATTTTTAATTGATTTTTATTGAGCTCTACCTTTTTCTCTGCTCCCCTCCCTGCCTCTCCCCTCCCGCCTTCAACCATGCCCCAAGGTCCCCATGCTCCCAATTTACTCAGGAGATCTTGTCTTTTTCCATTTCCCCTGTAGATTAGATCTATGTCTCTCTTAGTGTCCTCATTGTCTAGGTTCTCTGGGATTGTGGTTTATAGGCTGATTTTCCTGGTTTTATGCTTAAAAACCACTTATAAGTGAGTATATGTGATAATTGTCTTTCTGGGTCTGGGTTACTTCACTCAAAATAATGTTTTCTATCTCTTTCTATTTCTATTCTTGCAAAATTTAAGATGTCGTTATTTTTTCTGCTGTGTAGTACTTCATTGTGTAAATGTAGCACATTTCCCTTACCATTCTTCATTTTAGGGGCATTTAGATTGTTTCCAGGCTCTTGCTATGACAAAGCTGCTATGAACATAACTGAGCACATGTCCTTGTGGCACAATTAAGAATCCTTTGGATATATGCCCAAAAGTGGTATTACTGGGTCTTGAAGAAAGCAGTTTCCTAATTTACTGAGAAATCGCCACACTGACATCCAAAGGAGCTGTACCAGCTTGCATTTCCACCAGCAATGCAGAAGTGTTCCTTTTTCCCCACACCCTCTCCAGCATAAGGTGTCATCAGTGTTTTTGATTTTGGACACTCTTACAGGCGTAAGATGGAATCTCAGAGTTGTTTTGATTTGCATTTTTCTGATGACTAAAAATGTTGAACATTTCCTTAAGTGTCTTTCAGCCATTTTAGATCCCTCTGTTGAGAGTTCTCTGTTTAGGTCTGTACTCCTTTTTTTTTTATTGGATTATGTGTTCTTTTGATGACCAATTTTGTGAGTTCTTTGTATACTTTGGAGATCAGACCTCTGTCTGATGTGGGGTTAGTGAAGATCTTTTCCCATTCTGTAGGCTGTTGTTTTGTCTTGTTGACCATGTCCTTTGCTTCACAGAAGCTTTTCAGTTTTAGGAGGTCCCATTTATTAATTGTTTTTTTCAGTGTCTGTGTTTCTGGGGTTATATTTAGGAAGTTGTTCCCTGTGCCATTGTGTTCAAGTGTACTTCCCACTTTCTCTTCTATAAGGTTCAGTGTGACTAGCTTTATGTTAAAGTCTTTGATCCATTTGGACTTGGTTTTGTGCGTGGTGATAGATATGGGTCTATTTTCATTCTTCTACATATTGATTTCCAGTTGTGCCAGCACCATTTGTTAAATATGCCTTCTTTTTTCCATTTTTTTTTTTTGCATCTTTGTCAAAAATCAGGTGTTCGAAGATGTGTGGATTAATATCCGGGTCTTCTATTCGGTTCCACTGGTCTTCCTGTCTGTTCTTATGCCAATACCAGGCCGTTTTCAGTACTGTACCTCTGTAGTAGAGTTTGAAGGCAGGGATTGTGATGCCTCCAGAAGTTCTTTTATTGTACAGGAATGTTCTAGTTATCCTTGGTTTTTTGCTTTTCCATATGAAGTTAAGTACCGTTCCTTCAAGGTCTTTGAAGAATTTTGCTGGGATTTTGATGGGCATTGCATTGAATCTGTAGATTGATTTTGGTTATCCTAATTATTTATTAATAATGTGGACCCTAACTGATAATTCCTTTTTAGGTCATTAAGTCCATACAACACTTTTAGGTCATAATTCCATACAACACTACACTATACATGGCAGATGAAGACTCAGAGTGGAATTGGAGCCTCTATAAAATGTTCCATAGGGATATATAGTGTCCCCTATTGAAAATTGAATTCAGTTATCCATACTTAAAGACTCTTTTGTGAAATTTTTAGTTCCTTTTCCTCTATATTCAATATTAACCAGAATATATATTTGTATATTTTCAAAGTATTTATTTGTTGATAGAAATAGTATGGGGTGAGAGAGGGATTGAAAATGACTGAAAGTTTTTCAATTCTATAATTTTTTGTACAGAGGAATGATCATATAAAAAAGACACTACACAAGGGAAATTATATGGAATTCAGATGAATATAGTAATGGATATTTGAGCTTTTACTTTTATCTAGCAAATACTTAGAGTGTGGCAAAGTAGTTAAATATTGCAAGTCTTGGGTGCGTCCATGTTTAGATAACTTGGAATATGGGCTGGTTAAAACTATTCAATATATACAAAAGCATAGTAAGATGAAAAGATACTAAAGGTTGTGATTGTACACAGAGTAGTTAGTATATAAAAAGGGAGATATAGATATAGACATAGACATAGATATAGATATATTAGTGGCTCGTATAACAATTAAAAATCTGGACAATTATAATGCAGATCAGGAGGCACAGACAAAACTAGGAGTCAGGTGAGAGTGACAACCGCCACCGCAGAAGTGAGAGAGTAATCAGCTGTCTCAAATGAGCCCAACAGGTTCAAAGCGCTAAGGACTGACTACGAATTTTTTATCTTTTGTTTATTCTTTCACAAGTTCAAAGGCAATAACAATATACATTGATTATATCTACCCATAATTCCCCCACCCATTCCTCCTAGACAACACTCCATGCATCCCTCTTCACCCTTCTGTTCTCTCTTTTGTTGTTTTGTTTCCTGTAACCCAGTAAGTCCAGCTAGCATGGACTGCTGATATATTAACTGATCTTCTTGGCCTAAGTTTGGGCATTTCTTGTGTAGGTAACTGAGCACAATGTCCATGTCATGGTCAGAAGACAGCATTGCCATCGCTCCTTCCCATCCTCTGCACTGCTCTTCCGTGATGTTTCCTGTGCCTTGGAAGGGTTGACATAGAGAGCCTGTCTATGGCTAAGAACTCAGGTTGACTGCTGAATTTCATAAAAAGTGAGCAGAAGGCCAACTGTAGAACAATGGTGGGGGAACAGCAATCCTGATTTGAGGGTATTTAAGAACAAATGCATCAGAAAGCAAGTAGATCAAATAGGAGTGGGACAAACAAGAGAGGTTGTTGAGCATAAAGGCATCTGAGTGCTGCTGTGCTTTGTCTTCTGAAGACTACCCTCTGAGGGCTTTGTCTTCTGAAGACTAGCCTCTGAGGGCTTTGTTTTGATGAAAACAGTCCAAAGAGGGTACAAGAGGGGAAAAAGCAATCCCAAAAGCCTGAATCCTGAGTAGACAGAGTTAGCAAGTGTCCATCCGAGTGGATGGCTTGACTTGTGAATGCAGACTGCTTACTCATCATACCAGAATTGAGGCTGAATGTGCAAAATGAGGTGATGAGATGATTGTCATTGGACAACAAATGCTCACGAATGTCTCTTTGGGGCTCTTCTGACTTTTGGTCATAATAGGTAAAACATCCTTTAACACTAAGACTGAAAAAGATGATATATTAAAAGTTTCCAAAAGTTGGAAAGGTATGACACCTTCATCACAAAGGCTGAGAAATGACCAGGTCTGTTGTTCTGATAAGAGCAGTAACATCCATACCCCTGGGAAAGTTATTAAAAAATAAGACTGAGCCCCATTCTAGATAGACTAAATCAAAACTTTTAGAATGTAGTTAGAAAACTGTGTTTTAAAACACTGCCCCAGAGGGCTGGAGAGATGGCTCAGCGGTTAAGAGCATTGCCTGCTCTTCCGAAGGTCCTGAGTTCAATTCCCGGCAACCACATGGTGGCTCACAACCATCTGTAATGAAGTCTGGTGCCCTCTTCTGCCCTGCAGACACACACACACAGACAGAATATTGTATGCATAATAAATAAATATTTAAAAAAATAAAAAAAATAAAACACTGCCCCAAGAGGATTCTGATGGGGATTCTCACTTCATTGCCCATAATGTATGTGGTTAGGATGACTCATGAGATTAACTGAGGCCTTGAGTAATATATGTAAATAAAGCCAATGAACCTGGCTGGGTGCTTTCTTTGCCTGCACCAACTGGGCAGAGTTGGGTATAACTATGATGATTTTACTAGAGAACTATTTCATTAATGAGTCCAAAAGTCAACTTGAAACTACAGAATTTGGGTAAAGAAGCATCCAGAGGTGCAAGAATGATAGGCATTGATAACAAATGCTTTTGTGGTGCAGAAGAAGGACTTCAGTGGACAACTTCTATTCCAGACAACAGCCAAGGGAACCCTTGAAAGAGGGTCGTGTGGATAGGAGTTTTGTTCTGGCCTGTGCTATGTGTTCCTAATTGTAAGATGAAAATGTTTGGGGAAATGGTGATGTTTTTGAGGACACTGAGTGTAAACAGAGATCAGTTCAGTATGTCAGAACATAGAAGGATGAAAAACAGGAAGATGATATCACACCAGGCATGGTTGGTACATACCAGCACTTGGGGAGACAGAAGCCAGACGATCACAAGCTCTAGGCTAGCCTGGGCTACATAAAAAGGCTCATTTCTATCGATCATCTGTCTGTCTGTCTGTCAACATACCTATCATCTATCTACATTTATTTATATCTACCTATAATCTAATTATCTACCGTGTATTTGTATTTGTGTAAAGTGAGACTAATCAAATATAGCTGTAATTTCTTCCTTGAATAGTTTTGATGTGTTTTAGTGATTGCTATGATCTGCTGGCCTGGTCTTGTCCCTTTAAGAGATAAGACCCGCCCTCTTCCAACCCTTCCCCTTAGCCTGTTCTCCTCCAGCCTGCACACACTCTCTCTTTTCATCTCTCTCCCAAAGAGATAAATTCTGCGATCTCTCCCTCTCCCTCTCGCTCACTCTCTCTTCTCCCCTCTTTCTCCCTCTCTGTGCCTCTCTCTCTTCTTCCCACTTCTCCCCTTCCCCCTTCCTTTTCCCTTCCATAATCCACTAAATAAACTATACCTACTTTTTCTGCATGGTGTCTCTCTGTCTCTCACCCGCCACTCATGGGACCAGCTGAGGTCTTCACATGGTACCTCCCACCCTCCTGGGACCCACAGAGGCCTTGGGTGGTGGGACCCGGCTGCCCAGACTTGGAGAAGAGCGCCACTTTATCTAAACCATTACAGTGATGAAGCAGGGTGTGGAAAGGTTTCATGGAAGTACTGGAACTTTGCAGTCCTGCTCCCTTTACAGTTGCTGATGAGAAATTCTATGCCAGCTCTGGGATACAAGAGAATCTGTCTCAGAAACAAAAACAAAACAGCAAAAAGGAAGACTCTTTGTTTTGTCTATTTATTCAATGCCTGAAACCATGTCAACTTATTATAGCATGAATGTACTGCTTGATAATTAAACCTTAATTGGCTGTGTATCCTTCCAGGCAGGGATACTTTCATCAAGGTGGGGCTTAATGGAATGTATGATATCATGCAGTGGGGGACACTGTCCCAAGAAGGGCCAGGTGGGAATGACAGGAATCTGCAGTGAAGCTAGCAGGTAGCTAGCTGTACTTCTGGCTGACAATGGGAGACTAAGGCTTGTTATCACGGAAGTAATAATCAGTAAGAAGCCCCAATGATAAATGCCAATATCTCATTTGTATCTGAGTTCCTCCTACCTGTATCTATCAGGACCAACCATTCTTTTTCTTTCAAGCTAAATTCAGTTTTAAGAAACATGACCAAAAATCAATCTTCATCTGGGCCTCTGTGAGGTTTTTCTTTATTTCACAAGTCTCTTCACTGCATTTGGTCTATTCTCATCCTGCTATGCATTTGCGCATATCTTCCTGTATGCACATCCTAGGTTACACGTGTTTGTGCCCGGACACTGGATCATTATATAAGCAACTGTGAGTATCTATCAAGACAACCCATACAATGTATTGTGTATCTTTAGGTAAAACAAAGATATCAGGCATATTGTGCTGATTTCCTGGGAGGGAGGGAGCAAAGCTAAACATAATAATGTTCACAAGTTGTAGCATGAATTCTAGTTGGATTTAATAAAACGCGGAATAAGATGTTAGGGGGCAAAAACTGAAGGATCAGAGGAGCAGTGTGTCCAGCCACTAAAGAGACCTTTTACCTCTAGCAATGCTCAGATCAAAAGGGCAATCCTGTTCTCAGACTAAGTCTCAGACTGCAACCTCAGACTGCATCTGAGCTCCTTTCTCTTTACATCTTAAATTCCTCTCTCCACTCAACCATATCCCTTCCTGTCTCCACATCCGGAGTGCTAGTTTAAAGGCATGGGACTCCCAAATACTGGGATTAAAGGTGTGAGCCATCACACCCTGGCTTCTAGTGGCTTAGCTCTACACTCTGATTTTCAGGGAAACTATATTTGTTAAAACACAAACAAACATCTCTACAACAAGTAATCCCAGCATTGAGGCAGCAGAGGCAGAAGGATTGTCACAGGTTGAAGGCCAGCTTGGTCTATATAGGAAGATCCTGTATAAAAACAACAAAACAAGGCAAGCCTCAAATGAAGGTAAGTAGGTGTAGCCATTTTATTGACAGATCTTCCAGCCATGACCAGTGATCTAGTAGTATTCAGTTGAGCAAGCATTGATCGTTTTTTCCTGTTCCGGTACTTCTCCCAGTTGGAGGCATAGGAAAGGTAGGAAAGGCAGATGAGGATGTCAAATGGGTCCACAGGCAGGTAGGAAGCAGATGAGAAGACATGATGGTTCGGATTCCTGTGATCTCTTGAGCTTGGGTCTACACGCAGGTAGGAAGCAGATGGGAAGACATGATGGTTTGAATTGCTATGATCTCTTGAGCTTGGGTCTACCCGCAGGTAGGAAGCAGATGGGAAGACACGATGGTTAGGATTCCTGTGATCTCTTGAGCATGGGTCCACACAAAGGTAGGAAGCAGATGGGAAGGCACGATGGTTAGGATTCCTGTGATCTCTTGAGCACGGGTTTACACGCACGTAGGAAGCAAATGGGAAGACACAATGGTTAGGACTCCTGTGATCTCTTGAGCTTGTGAACAGCAGCATTTGTGTCACCATCAGTAGCAATGAGTGCTTGCAGATTGGCATTGTCATTCACAAATCCCAGGGCCTGGAGATGCTCCATCTGCTTGCGGAAATGAACCTCGGGAGATTGTAAGGACTGGGAAGGGTCTCCAGATTGGGGCTGTGATTTCTGCAGCACTGTTCCAATTTGGGTGCCACATTCAGGCTCAGTCATGTCTGACACATTCAGAGTCCAGGGCACTGGATCAGGGTAGCTACAGCTGGAAGGAGGAAACCAACCTAGACCCCAAAGGTAAGGCTCAATGCATGGCAAAAGAATAGGAGCCTCTGTAGCCAATAGCTGTAGACCATGCTCGATCTGTAGTATTGCTTGTGATGTTTTAGGGTTGGCTAGGGCTAAAAGCAAGTCTGAAAGCTGTGATGACTGCAAGGATGTGGGAGTTTGTTGTCTCCACTGTTCATTCTGCTGGGGCATATTCATGAGCAGCAGCATCTGAGCAGCCATGTATGGGTAGTTCCTAAGCAATTGGATCATTCCTCCTGTGAGCTGAGAGCTGGTCTGCTCACCTGACTGCTGGGGATCTCTCTCTAACCCCGGATCAGAGCTACCCACAGGGATGGCCATACCCTTATCATCTTCGTGAAGCTCCTGGGTGACAGCTGTGTTGGGTAAGGTTGGAATCCCGGCTGGCTGATGAATAGCACAGACATGATTTTGGCCCTCAGTGGTGACTGAGGCTGGATTGTCCCTGGAAGCATCATGACCATTGCTTAGAGTAGCATTTTTGGGGGAGATTGATGATAATCCACAAGAATTAGCATAAATGTCTTGGGCAGGGGAGCAGACCAATTGTTCCTCAGTTGGCAGAGGAAATGGGGAAGGAGTCTGGACTTGCTCTAGTACTTGACCAGCCAGAAGGGTTGTAAAAGAGTTGCCCCCCAAAAGATCATGAATCCCATTGAGCATTTGGTCATTAAAATCATAGCTCTGGCCCAGGGCATTGTTCCCATTTGGAATTGTCTCTAAGCCCAGGTAGGGCTGTGGGTTCAGTAGATGCTCAAGGTTCTGTGCTGGTTGATTGATCTGCATTATTTCTTGGATAACAGCCAGGTGCCTGGCCAACTCCAGAGTGTGGCATAGGATCTCAGAATTGTCGATGAGATGGGAAATTTCTGGGTTCTGCTGCAACAGTTCTTGCATGTCTGGATGTTCTGAGATCAGCTGACGCATGAAATCAATATTGGACAACATCCTCTGAACACAAAGATTCTCCAGCATCTGTGAAATATGTTCTGGACTGTCCACCTCTGGGCTTTGAATACTCACCTTGGGTGCGTCAGACCCCATGAGGAGGGATGATTCCTCTTTGGTTGGACCCATGCCTGCAGACTGGCTATTTCCTTTGGTGAGTCTGTCTTGATGGCAGGGATTGTTCGTTGACAGGTTCCGGAAAGAATGAGCCAGGGATCTGGAGCCATACTTGGACTTGATGACCACGTGAATGGTTTGGCCATCTTTGATGCCCCTGTGACTAAGTATGTCATGGTCTTTGAGAAGGCGGCCCATGAAAACCAGTACCAGTTGGTCCATTTGGCATTGGAAGTGAGCAGACAGCTTCTCTTTGAATTGCCTCACTGAGGTGTCACCAGCTACTGTAAAGCTGTTCAGATGTCCTGGTGTCTTCACAATCACTCGAATGACACTTGGAGAGCTATTCCCACCTGCAGGCACACCTGCAGGACATCTGCTCTGGGGCATCCTAGGTGTTCGAGAGATAATATGAGGCATAGACCTTCGCGGGGAGGCAGATGGGAAGCAGCCAGAAGCAGGGGCAGAGAGAGGTGAGGACAGGCAAATGTACTGCTGGCCTTCAGTGCAGGGATTGTATTCTAAGATCATGGGTTAGTTTTTCTTGGCGCCCCCAAGAAGAATGAATGGGCTGAGTCCAGTATTATTCGGTGTCGTGCCCTTACCCCAATTCTCCAGATGTGGCCCAGCTGAGGCCTGGCTTGGCTACTGACTCATACTTGGCACAGAGTGGACTAAGTGGTGATGACCCTTCACAGATGCCCCACCCCAAGGATATGACCTGTTAAGAAAAGAAATATTGTGATGTCAGCTTAAGCCTCACAATATGTCCTGATGAAGTAGCGACATATACATTTGAGAAAGTGAGGATGTCGCTCTCCATAATAAAATTAATTAGGACAGCTTCAACAATGGAGATAAAATTTCTTACTAAATAGTAGTAGTAGAAGTAGTAGTTAAACAGATATAGAATATGCATTTTATATATGTCTTTGTTTAGGTCCCTCTTTGGAATAATTAGGGTTAATGTATAAAGTATTGGATTTGTTGAAACACTTAAAGAATAAAACTCATTCCAGAGAGCAAGAACAAAATCTGCATTGATGTGAGATTCCCCTCTGTATGCTGTGAATATGTTTTTTATTACCATTAGCTAATAAAGAAGCTGTTTTGGCCAATGGCTTAGCAGAGCAAAGCCAGGTGGGATCTGAAGAGATCAAGACAATAGGTGGAGTCAGAGAGATGCCCTGTAATAACTGCAGGAGACAGATGCCGCAGATCCTTACCTGTAGGCCACGTCCTTGTGGTGATACAGAGTAATAGAAGTGGGTTAATTTAACATATAAGACTTAATTAATAAGAAGCCTGAGCTAATAGGCTAAGAACTGTTCTGTTTTTCTGTGTGATTTTTTTCTGTGTGATTTTTCGGGTCTGGGCAGCCTAGATCAAAGAAGCAGTCTCCATTCACACTGCATCACAGAGAGGGTTTCTTAGGTTTGCACATGATTTGGACACAGTGAAGATTAAAAAGGAAAATGGAGAGGAGAATCAACAAAACACGCCTTAAATCCCAGCTCTCTGAAAGCAGAGCCAGGTAGATCTCTATGATGAGTGACATAGATATGAATAATTTGCATTAGTATAGATTTTGCTTTACTTATAGAGATTTAAGGTCAATTTTGTTATATGTATATGTATTTCTGATCTTGGTTAAGGTACTGTGATAGTGTAGTTTGTTTAAAAATGTAATGTATAGTTAGAAATATAGATTGTTAAGGGATAATCATAATAGTCAAGTTCATAGTTATGTTAGTTAAGATTTTCTAGATGTACATAGATATATTTTAGATAGGCATTCTTCATATTTTTCAAAGATTATAGAATATGGCATTTTAAATGTTTTAATAACTTAGGACTTTTTCATGACAACGAGACACTCTGCTCCTGGCAGCACCAATCTACTTCAAGAATAGAATTCTGGGCGGAAGAGGAAGTGAGGTCAGACTCTGCTCTGCTTCCTGAGGGACCGGACAGCTCTGCTCTCTGGAGCAGAGACGCCATGCTCAGCTCTCCCAGGCAACTCCAACCCAGGATGGACATAGGCTAGAATCTTCCCGGTAAGCGCACCTTGGGGTGCTTACACACACATCATTAGAAATGGGCTAGTCCAGGTGCGAGAATTAGCCTGTAAGGGCTAGAGTTCATGGGCCAAGCAGTTCTTAAATGAATACAGTTTGTGTGTTGTTATTTCGGGCATGAGCTAGCCAAGCGGCCGGGGTGTTGGGGACACAGCGCTGCCACTCCTATTTCAACATATGAGCCTGGTCTACATAGTGAACTCCTGTACAGTCAGGGCCACATAGTGAGACCTTGTCTCAAAAATTAAATTAATTAAAGAAAATATTATTGTTTTTGCTTTTTATTGATTCTCTGTAGATTTCACATCATGCATCCTGATCCTACTCATCTCCTTGTCCTTTCACTCCTGGCTTCTGCCCTTGCAACCTTGCCCCCAAACAAAATTTAGTAGTAAAAACCAAAAGAATTTTTTTTAAACCTCAGCATGAAAGCTGTAATGTGGTCCATTGAGTCACACAGTAGACCATACATCTTTATTTGTTTAGATATTTTGGCTGGAGTAAGTGGGCTTTTTTGTTGGTGGTGGAGGTGGTGGTGGGGTTTTTTTTTTTTTTTTTTTTTTTTTGAGACAAAACCATCTATGTGTAATAGCTCTGACTGTCCTGGAATTAGCTCTGTAGACCAGGCTGGCATTGATCTCATGGAGATTCGCATGCCTCTGCCTCCAGAGTGCTGGGATTAAAGGGGTGTGTCACCACCACTCAGTCCACACATCTTTGCTTGTAAGTATTCATTCCAGTGAGTTATTTAGTCTGGTTCAAGGCCTCTAGCTTCTGCTACACCATCAACACTGAATTCCTCAGTGGGACAACTCTAAAATATCCTGTTGTTGCCTTGTGTCATGGAGATCCCGTAGCTTTGGATCTGCAGGTCCAGCCCTAGCATTCATAGATGAGGTGGGTTTGGGGTGGGCTAACTCATAGTCCTGGTTCTGAGCCTGGGTGGTAGCTGGGTTGACCAGCTGCCAATATTCCTTCACTGTAACCATCCTGGCTGTAATGATCTGTCCTTTCCCTTTAAGAGACAGCCCTGCCCACTCCTAACTCCCCCACACACAAACCCTCCAACCCCGCCTCCCCCCATCAGCTGAGGCAGAGAGATCTTCCTTCTTGCTTGTAGCCTGAGTCTCTTCCTTTTCCACCTCCCTCTCAAAGAAGCAGCTTCTGCTTCCATCTCTCCCCTCCCCCCTCTCTCCTTCTCTGCTCTTCTCCCCTTCTCTCCTTCCCCTCTATAACCCACTAAATAAATATCCAACCTCAGTCTGCATGGTGTTCCTATACATGTTGCTGTCTCTCTCCTGCTGCCCCGTGTGGCTACCTGCCAGGGCCCTGCCGCCTTCAGAGACCTGAAGTGTTGTCTCGTGGCATGCCCATCTGTCTTTCTCTCCTAGTGGCCTGCTGCAGCCACTTGGGGAACTGTGCCATCCCTACCTGGGACTGGCTGCTTTTCTAACCAACTGTTCACTGCCTGCTGCCACATGGCCTGCTGCCACCGCTTGGGTACCTGCAGGGTTTCTGCCGCTGCAGCCACCAGAGTTCCTGTAGCATTTTCTAATTAATCCACTACAGTGGCGATCTCTTGAGCCAAGTGTAACAGATAGCAAGGAGTAGAATCAGTTTCCCTGTTCACACCCTCAGGTCTGTCTCACACATACTCATACCACCAGGGTCAGCTCTACTGTTTTGCCCAGACAAGATGCAAGGCTTGCTCTCCAGATTGCCATACTTGGTAAGGGGCAGAGCCAACTCCTCCCTTCTCATGGCTACTAGGTCAGCTCTCCTGCCTGACACAGGTGGCAAGAGGTAGGGGGGGCATGTTTCCTTTACCCTTGCCATCCCTGGCATACAAGGGAGAGGTCACCTGCTCTCACACCTACAGGCCTAGCTCATCTATCCACCCTCACCAACAGAGTCAGCACTAGTGTGTTGCCCAGGCAAGGTGCCATGCCCACGCTCCTGTGTGCTGCAGCTGGTGAGGGGCAGGAACAGTCCTCCCTCCCACTCTCGTGACCTCAAGGCCGGGTCTCCCTCCCACCACAGGTGGCAAGGGGGAGGAGGGGACCCAGCTCTCTCTCCCACTTCACTTTATGGTAGGTGAAGGGTGGGGCCAGATCTCCCATAAGCCTTTGCAGTTCCAGATTACTGGCACCTCCTGTCAACTGGGTCAGCTTTACTGCGCTACCCTGGCCAGGTGCAGAGCCTGCTCTCCTGAGTGATGCACCAGTGAGGGGCAGGATCAGCTCTCTCACTCTCCTGACCCCAGAACCAGATTTTCCTGCTTGCTTAGGTGGTGAGGGATGAGGAACAAGGGGTAAGTGGAGTCTTTCTCCCTTACCCATGCCACAGAGTGTGGGGCTAGCTCTCCAACTCTCAATCAGCTCACCTGTAACCAGGCCAGTACGGAAATATCTTCTGTACTTCCCTGAAGAGATGCGAGGCCCACTCTCTTTAGTGCTATAACTGGTAAGGAGCAGCATTAACTTTGTGCAGCCCTCTCCTCACTGCTCTCAGTGGTAACAGGAGCCATGGATGTCAACACAGACCATGACAGAAACACAGGCACAGACGACACCATGGCCCTGGGTTGGCAGTACAGACTACTCAGCTCCACATGGCCTTGGCAGAGGCTCAGCCCCCAGACACTAACAGGGCCCTAGGTGGTGGCCCAGGCCCTTTATGTCAGTGTGGCTTTTAGTTGCACTGTGGGCCATAGACATCAATACAGACCCCAAACGTGGGTGGACCGTGGACCGAGACATAGACCTTGGCAGCAGAATGGGTCCTCACAGTCTGGCCTAACTGAAGATATTCATGGCCTGCTCACTGCCTTGTAACCCCAGGTGGGTGAGTGCCATTATGATGAGCGAGCATATGGTGGAGAAATGAGAGAGGGGCAGAATGGTTAGTGTGCTGTGGTAAGAGGCAGTTCTGAAGAAGCCAGGGTGGCAGGGAATGGGTCATGTGGGACTACCAGAACCAGGGTGATGTCTGGGTCTGGGCTACTGCCTAGGGCTATGTCTGTGTTCTCAATCCTAACATAGCTGATGTATATGACCCATGTTGCTATCAATACCACAGGGATGCTTAGGGTCTGGGCCACCACCCGTGGCCATGCTACCCTTGGACCATGTTAATCTGAGTGGCCATGCTGCCCCCAGAGGACACAATGACATCCAGACCTGATCTGCTGCCAGGGTCATGTCTGGGTTCATGGCCCTGCAGCAGCCAGCATCTGTGTTGATATGCATGGTTTTGGTAACCATTGAAGGCCATGTGGATGATCCAGGTCTGGTCACACACCTGAGTTTATGACAGGGTGCAAGGGCCATGCTAACACCAGGACCAGACCAATCTGAAAGGTCTGTGTCATCCATCGCCATGGTGATATGTGGGCCAGTATAGGGCTATGTCTGGGTCCATGGCACTACCACAGCCAGGGCCTAGGTTGACAGCCATGGCTCCTGATACCACCAAAGGCCACAAAAATACTCAGGGTCTGTGCCGTCCCCTGAGGACAGATGGGGATCTGAGGGGCCTGTTGCAGCTAGGGTCATACAGAGATGAGTCACAAGGTGCCATGGTAACATCCAGGCTTAGTTTGCTGATGAGGACCAAATATGGGTCCATAGTCCTATCTTAGCGGGGTCTGCATTGATGTCTCAGAGTTGTAGCCAAAGCAATAAGCAACAAAAGGAGACCAGTGGGATACAAATTGGAAATGAAGAAATTTAATTTTTGCTATTTGCAGATGATATGATAGTACCCATTAGAAACATCAAAAATTCTACCAGTAAACACCTAAAATTGATAAATACTTTCAGTAATGTGGTGGGATACAATATTAACTAAAAAAATAAAATCACCATCCTATAAACAAATGATAAATGGGCTGAAAAAAATCAGAGAAATATCACCTTCACAATAGTCATAAGTAATAAAGAATATCTTGGGGTAACTCTAACCAAACAGGGAAAGATCTGATGACAAGAACTTCATGTCTTTGAAGAACTAAATTTAAGAAGATACCATAAAATGAAACTATCTCCCATAGTCTTGAATAGGTATAATTAATATAGTAAAAATGTCCATTTTGCCAAAAGCAATCTACAGATTCAATGCAGTCCCCATCATAATACTAACACAATTCTTCATAGACCTCGAACTATGATAATAAAAACAGCTTGATATTGGCATAAAAAGAAACATGTAGATCAATGGAATCAAGTTGAGGATACTGACATTAATCCACACACCTATGAACACCTGATTTTTGACAAAGAAGCAAAATTGTACAGTGGAAAAATGAAAGCAGCTTTAACAAATGGTGGTGTCTTAACTGAATGTTAGTTAGCATGTAGAAGAATGCACATAGGTTAAAGTCTGGCTCCATGCACAAAGCTCAAGTCTAAGTGGATTGAAGACTTCAACAAAAATTTAGTTACGCTGAACCTAATACAAGACAAAGTGGGAAATCACCTTGAATGCATTGGCACAGAAGACCACTTCTTTAATATAACACCAGTAGCACAGACACTGAGAACAACAATTAAAAAATGGGACCTCCTGAAACCAAGAAGTTTCTGTAAGGCAAAAAATATGGTAAATAAAATAACAGCATGCAGAATGGGAAAAGATCGTCAACAACCCCATATCTGACAGAGGACTGATCTCCAAATATATAAAGAACTCAAGAAACTAGACATCAAAATACCAAATAACCCAATTTAAAAATGGGGTACAGAACTAAACAGAAAATTCTCAACAGAAGAAACTCAATTGCCCAAAAGACATTGAAGGAATTGCTCAACATCCTTAATCATTAGGGTAAGGCACGTGAAAATGACTCTGAGATATCATCTTACACCTGTTTGATAGACTTAGATAACAAACACTGATGACAGCTTAAGCTGGAGACAATGCGGAGTAAGGGGAACACTCCTTCACTGCAGGTGGTGGTACAAACTTGTACAGTCACTTAGGAAATCAATATGGCAGTTTTTCAGAAAATTGTGAATCATTCTACCTCAAGACTCAGCAATACCACTCTTGGGCATATACCCAAAAGATGCTCAATCATACCCCAAGAACACTTTCTCTAATATGTTCATAGAAACATTATTCATAATAGCCAGAACCTAGAAACACCCTAGATTCCCCTCAGTTGAAAAATGGATAAAGAAAATGTGATACATTTACACAATGGAGTATTAATCATTTCCTAGGAAGAGGAAATAGGTAAGATATCCTGGGTAACCTGGAGGGAAGGGGAGGGAGTGGAGGATGAGAATAAAAATAAAATAAGATGGTCGAGTTGGGGGAGAGACAGAGAAGGAGAACAATAAAAGAGTTATCTTGATAGAGGGAGCCATTTTAGGGTTAAAGAGAAACCTATAGCTAGGGAAATTCACAGGATGATCATTACAAAGATGACCACAGTTAACACTCCTTGCAAAGAAATTGGTCATAAAAACAAATAATCCAATTTTAAAAAATGGAGTACAGACCTAAAAGGAACCCTCAACAAAGGAATCTGAAATGGCTTAAAGACACTTAAGAAAATGCTCAGCATCCTTAGCCATCAAAAAATGCAAATCAAAACAATTCTGATATTCCATCTTACAATTGTAAGAATGGCCAAAATCAAAAACAATGATGACAACTTATGCTGGAGAGCTTGTAAGGTAAAGGTAAGAATCCTACATTGCTGGTAGGACTGCAAGCTGGTACAACCCCTTTGGATATCAGTGTGGTGATTTCTTAGAAAATTGGGAAACAACATTCTAAAATACCCAGCAATACTACTTTTGGGTATATATCCAAATGATGCTCAATCATACCACAAGGACATGTGGACAACTATGTTCATAGGAGCATTGTTTGTCATAGCCAGAACCTGGAAACAACTTAATGCCCCTGGACCGAAAAACGAATAAGGAAAATGTGATACATTTACACAATGGAGTACTACACAACAGAATAAAATAACAAC
The DNA here is from genome assembly GCF_014885135.2 of Alexandromys fortis. Taxonomy (NCBI): domain Eukaryota; kingdom Metazoa; phylum Chordata; class Mammalia; order Rodentia; family Cricetidae; genus Alexandromys; species Alexandromys fortis. The sequence goes on from NW_026068181.1 coordinate 503,141, forward strand.
ATCTTGAATTTTGCAGGAAAATGGATGGAGCTAGAAAACAGCATTTTGAGTGACATAATCCAGACCAAGAAAGACAATTATCATATGTACTCACTCATAGATGGTTTTTAAACATAAAGCAAAGAAAACCAGTCTACAAATCACAATCCCAGAGAATTGTACAGACAACAGTGAGTACCCTAAGAGAGACATACATGGATCTAATCTGCATGGGAAATAGAAAAAGACAAGATCTCCTGAGTAAACCTGGAGCATGGGGACCTTGGGGAAGGATTGAAAGAAAGGAGAGAGGCAGGGAAGGGAGCAGAGAAAAATGTAGAGCTCAATAAAAATGAACTAAAATGAATTATTAAAACAAGACTCCTTGCAATAGTGGAGAGGTTGCCTGAACTGGCCTTCCCCAGTAATAAGATTGATAACTATCCTAATTGTATCATAGGACCTTCATCTAGTACGTGATAAAAAGGTATGCAGAGATCCACAGCCAAGCCTTAGGCCTAGCTCCTGGAGTCCAGTCAAAGAGAGGAAGGAGGGATAATATCAGCAAAGGGGTCAAGATCATGATGGGAAAAACCACAGAGACAGCTGACCTGAGCTAGTGGGAGCTCATGGACTCTGAATTGACAGCTGAGGAACCTGCAAGAGACCAAACTAGGCCCTCTGAAATTGGGTGACAGTTGTGTGGCTTGCTTTGTTTGTGTCTCCCCTGGCAGTAAGATCAGAATTTATCCCTAATGCATGAACTGGCTTTTGGAGCCCAATACCTATGGTGGGTTACCTTGTTCAGTCATGGTGTAGTAGGGGAGGGGCTTAGTCCTACCTCAAATTGGTCTGCTGGGATTTTTTGACTCTCCATAGGATCTCTGAAGAATGGATCATGTGTGTTGAGGAAGGGGATACAACTGTGGTTGTTATGTAAAATGAATAAAAATCTTTAAAAAAAAAATCCGTGCTAGGGCTACTAAGAAGCCTGTCAGGACCAGGCTAAAGTACATATAGAGATGGATCCAGGCACATAAAATTTGTCATCCAGGACTCACCTGCCATCAGCACACAGGGGAGACACCCAGTAAAGGGCAGAAACTGGGTTGGGTGCTGAGTCTCGGCCCCAGGCACCTACTTTGTATGATAAACCCCTCCAGTTGAGCTTCAGCACAATGGGTCTGCTCACTTTCTGTAGGCCTCCATGAGTGCAGGAACCTGCAGGGCAGCGCAAGCGAGATATGAGCTAGCTACAAAGCATATAACCCACAGATGCAGAGGATGGAGTGTAATCAGTACATGTGTGCTTGAGAACATGCTCATGCAACTGCATGCATAATCATATGAACAGACTGATTTTGCATGGATAGAGATGAATGCATTGCCTGGCTATTAGATGTATAAATGGCTGCATATGAGAAGATACCAGTCTTGGTACAATCAGGAAACTTATCAAGATCTTTACTGGCCTTCCATTCGTCCTTCAGACTCCTGTAGCAATCATGCATTTGCCCAGTCAACGGAGAAACAAAATCATGGGGAATTCAGTCTGTGAACTCACCCGGAGCCAGGGGTAGACCAGGGTGTCTGGAAGACTGTTCCTGTTCCTTCTCCCTCTCACACTCACTTAGTCGGCCCTCAAGGACGTCCAACTCCTCATGGAGAGCACGAAAGCTTCGGAAGTCAGCGTCAGCCAGAACCTTCAGGCTCAGACTCGCATTGGTGACCTGAGGGAACGAGATCCCAGGAATGTGGATCACAGGGTGTCCTCAAGCTCAACTGGTACTCTCGATTTTCTGGGTTCAGCATCTTCTCTAGAAAGTGGAAGTGTCTATGATAGCTAACCAGGTAACAAAGGAGGCTGTGAGAAGAAGTGGGGGAAGGGAGAGCACTTTAATCCATCTACACACCTGGTTCCGGAGTTGGTGGAGGAGCTCCCGGGCCCCGCTGACACCTGCCTTGACCTGAAGCTGGGCTATCAACTCCTGTGCACCTTCCAGTTCTAGGCATAGCAGGTTGAAGGCTGGGTTGTTATATTGGGACCCAGTGACATGAGGATTCCTGGACTCCAGCATGTGACTCATTTCCAAAGTCTGACTGTATTGTTCCTCCAAATGTCAAGGAGCCCGACTCTTCTCATCCATTTACATCCACCTTCTGTCTATCACTTTATTTGACAGTAGTAATAACTCCACTTCTTACCTGAGAACACTGAGGTCCCTGCTTTTCTGAAGGAAAAAAATACCACCTATACTATTCATAGAACATTTAGAGCCACCCAACGCTTAGGACTAGCACAAAAGATGAACAATAACAGCTTCCAGTCTGGCCATATATCATGAAGCTTCCCCGGGAGTTCAGCAAGTAAGGTTTGCTAGACCATTAGCAACACTGGACTACAGATATAGTATTTCACTCCCTTGCCCTTCTTATAGGCTCAGTGCCAAGCTTTCCAGACCAACCCTTCCACGTGGCACCTCTAGTTCAGTTCATTATGGCAAATATGCTCTTTGATCCTCCACATTGATCATCCTGCGTTCAACACTTTGATTAGACTATATGTATGTCTGTGTTTCCCCCGTCTTGTTTTTCAATGGATCTACAACCACTATTTTATCTATCAATGTAAGAAGCTCCTATAAACATCATAAGCCATGCTTTACTATGGGAACCATTAAGAATAGGACCAAATTTCCCTTTCTTCCTTAGGTTTGATCTCAAATCCAGGGAATCATTGCCATGGAGTCATGGCTAAACTGAAGTCGGTAAAAGATGGTCTTGCAATTGCCCCATCTCCAGCACTCACTCACCCTGGACAGCTGTTGTTCGTACTTGCCAATGAGATCCTGTAGTGTATTCTGTAGCTGTTCCAGCTGCTGCAGGAATATCAAGTTGTTGGGCAGATGGACCACACACTGGAAAGTGCCACTTTCATCCGTGGAATTGAATGCACTTCTCACCAACTGCAAAATCAGGGTCAAAGGAACACTGAGGGCAACGAAGCACACTGGATCACTATAGGCTATTTGCAAAAGCAAGTCAGGGAGAGAGGCCAGCCCTGCTGTGGGGTAGTGGGGAACACTATGAATCTTACTGACTGCTGAGGGATTCCTGTGTTGGGAGTTTGAGTTACTTTAATTTGCCAGCAATGAAGCTTCAGTCCTCTCCTAACTTCCATTAGTTGACCACTCACTCTCACCCAGAATCATGTATGGAGTGCACGTAGTGATATTTCATTTGCATTTTAATAGATAAAGCTTGCCTGAAAATCAGAGAGTAAAACAAGTACACTGGTCAGCCTTATAGACCTGGCTGGTCTTGAACTCTTGGCAGTCAGTGGTGGCTCATGACTTTAATCCCAGCACTCAGGACCTCTGAGGCCAGCGTGGTCTTTAAGGCTGTCCAAGTGGGGCTATTTTACGCAGCTAAGCTTTATTTATTAAAATACAAATTAAATATCACTAGTATAAGTGCAGATAGCTACACTCCACATAGCCGATTGCCAAGATTTCCTTCATCGGTTGTCAAGATTTCTTTCAGAAAAACACTGAGGCAGGCTTAAGGAGCTTCAGTTGTCAACAAAGACCTCTACAACCCCTACAGCAAAGATCTCTACATCAGCCTCTCCTGAAGGAAGCATGTAGAGAGAGTTCATAATCATCAAGAGAAGCAGAAGGAGGAGTCCACATCTGGATCCAGAGCTAACACTCACAATAACATAGCATGAGGTGAGTGGGGATCCAGGAATTGCAGTTGAAAAACACAAGGGTCTGAGATTAAAAGAATCTTATAAAATCATGTAACTAATAATTAACAAGACTGGGAACTTCTCCAAAGTTAGGTATTTATTCCAAATCTTGTGCTCTTATGTCAAAGGCATCTACACAACTCTAAACTATAATGGAATGGGTCAACATAAGCCCGAAGGTGAAGGCAGAAAGCGCTCCCTTGTCTCAGTGAACCAGAGCAAGAGTGGGGCAGCTGTAAGGCTAAGAGACACATAACTTGAATTCGTCTTATCCTTGCATTAACATGAATTTCTCACACCCATTTCAAATCCACTGATTCTAGAGCTACATTTTCTATTTCCCCTCATATTGCATATGTAATCTCTCTGTGTCCCCGTACTTTCACATGGGTCATAATTGAAACTGTGGCATTGTCCCTATTGTTTTACTTCAAGGTTGGTAAGTAGATGGACAGAGAGACAGACAGATAGATAGATAGATAGATAGATAGATAGATAGATAGATAGATAATATAGACAAGTAGTGAGAGCACTTGAGATAGTTCCTGCCTTCTTAGAGTCACTTAGATGACTCTTAGATGACTAAGATAGTTCATTAATTCTTTCTCCATTTCAGTTTGAAGCCTAATAAGCTGGCACTATATTAGAATTTCCTTCTAAATTTTAGACTATGACCATAGTACCAACTGGGGTTTATATATGGTTCCTGTATTTCTCTGAGAAGCTTTACCCTCCTCCATATGTTTTTGAGCTCTGATACCCAGAGCTTACACTGGCTATGTCTTCAACCTAATAAGGCCACTTGATCTATAATGTTTTGGGCTGACCATCCCATCCTCACCACCAGCATCTTTATCACAGGAAGAGTATGCATGTGGTGGTAAAAAACAAGGACTTGTAACATCAGAATATATAGTTTGTTCTCTCTCTCTCTATCTATCTATCTATCTCTCTATCTCTCTCTTTCTCTCTCTCTCCTCTCATCTTATGACCATACTATCCAACAGATATCCAATCAACAAAATGGCATCGCATCCATCATCATCTCTCCTCCAGTTTTCTCTATCTTCACTCTTGCCAGAGACCTAGGAATTTTGAAGAAAATGAGATCGGAAAAAGCGGCCAGCCCAAACCAGAACTATCTCTCCTACATGATACCTTTACCCTTTGCCTGTACCTGAAGCTGTCCTGGAAGTGCCAGGAGCAGCAGAAAAGGGGCCAAAAGAGCTAGGTAAGAGTGCATCTCGGACCAGCTGTAGGTATTGGCTAAGTCCCTAGACTACCCTGAGCTTTTAACTCCATTACCAATGAATAGTCTCAGTAGGAGAAAACAAAGATTTCAACATCCAAAAAAGCTAAGCTATGTGTAGGGTTTTAAAGGGTGGGAAAGGGGATCATAAAAAACTGGTCCCTTCAAACATGGGTGGAAGTGTATTTCCTCTATGAAAACAGGGTTGCCCTCAATCCATCCCAAACAGAGATCTGTTCCTGCCCTGCCAGGCCCTCCTACACAAATAGACAAACCTGACAGATCTGGCAGACCTTGGGAAGGGTCCCTTTCAAAGGGGATTATGGTATTTTCCTCAATTTTCAGGGAGGGAGGAAGGCTCTAGAAGGAAATGCAACCTAACCTGTTCAACCTAAGGGCAGAAGCCATTTACTTAACTACTTAATCATTTCCCTTGGAAAGAGGCCAAAGTGTGCCCCTGGGGGGAAATGCAAGCATCACTGCACTGTTTTGCCCTGTTACACACCTTCCCTCATCTTTAGCAAGGTGCCCCCTCCACTCTACTGGGTACTCTAAACATTTTTACTCTACTCCCTTCCAAATGCTCCCCTGGTCTCCCTAATCCAAATGCCCCCAGCCTCTGCTGTCTGCACTAAGAAGCCTCCATGCCACCAGCAGCAGGAGGCTATCAGGCCTCAAGTTCTCTGGCCTCTCAAGCAGATATTCCTATGGAGAAGGACGAGTTTGGTTCCTAAGACCTAGAAGACAAATCACAGCTCAGGGCTCTCTCTTTTGGCTATCCAAAATCTCTCCTGCCCTTTCTTTGTCCTCAGCCATCTTACTGGAGTACCTATTTCACAAGCAATGTGGATTATCATTTGGTCATGTGCCTCGGAGATGCTACATTTCCAAGCAAGGTTGCCTTGAAGGGCTTATCATTCCACTTTTATTGAGAAGGTTGCTATCTACAGCTACTAGTTATGACTTCTGTTGCTTCCCTACTTCTCACAGTGCCCCTAAATCCAGACACTGCAGCACTTAGTACCAAGGCCCTCAACTGCTCATTCATCCTTTGAGAGCCTGCCTGTGCTGTACACCTGTTTTAACAAGGCACACAAAATCTCACACTTTCCATTCTAGAACACTTCAAGATCTGTGGCACATATAATTCTGGGGAATTGTATGACTTTCCAACATAAGAAAATCTCGAGTTTATATTTTATCTTGGTTGACAGGTTATCATTGACTGTCTCCGTATTTAAAACCAAAAATACATAAGGTACATTCTCCATCAAGTCCTGTATTTTCATCTGGGAATCACAGATGTTTACAAGACAACCTCTGGTTATCTTGAGAGTTTATTTATAAACCAAATATGAACATGATATGAAAGCATCTGGAATCAGGGTTCAAATGGGTGTCACTAGCTCTGTGTTTCATGGGAGAACAGATGGAAGGAAGGCTGAGTAGGAGAATAGCCAGGGCAATGAGCATAAGACTGAGCAGTAGCCTTTCCCGCATCTTAGCAACTATATCTAGCAAATGACACACTGTAAAAAGCAGGAACTTCCTCAGACTCTTATCCGAAATAGAAACCCTCTCATGGATGCACTTGCATTACTGTCACCTCAGCAGCTCTGAAGAACTCAAGGTATTGACCACCCAGATCAAAGCCAAGTTTTCAAAGCTCTGCACCTTATACTATCTATGCTATGCTATGCTATGCTATGGTATGCTACACTACACTATGAATACTATACTAACCTATCCTATCCTATCCTATCTTATCCTATCCTATCCTATACTATTCCTCCAGCTCTTCCTGTCTTTATCCCTTCAGCAGACATGGAATTCTTGCTTAGTAACAGATGCCTTACAAAGAACCCACACTGAGCCACATTAGACCAATCTGAGTGTGTGAGAATGATGGAGAAAGACCATAGCCTTGCAGATGTGTCCTGGGCCCCATTGTGGGTCACTGAAGGGCCCAAGCTCTTCTATACTTTCTATACTTGTCACTGGAAGTCAAAACAGAACTGAAAGAGCAAACTGTACTGGTGAAGCTGGATAGGGAGAGGTCAGTTTGCTGTACTCTGCCTGCCTACATGTTTGGAATAGTAATATGGTCATGGCCCCACCTGATGGCAGATGGTGTCAACACTTGGGTTCACACAGATAAAGTGTGTGGCACGGCTGGCAGGTTGGTGCCCACCTTTCTCACCCTTTGAAGCAAATGTCTAAGTCTCTGAGTGATCTGCTTTGTGCGCACTCCATAGACAACAGGATTAAGTGCTGGAGGAACTACCACGTAGAGATTAGCCAATAAAATATGGATGTGGCCAGGAACTGTGTGGTGGCCAAAACGGTGAGCCAGGAAGGAAAAGAGAGCAGGTGTGTAGAAGAGAACAATGACACCAGCATGGGCCCCACATGTACCCAAGGTCTTGTAGCGGGCACCAGGGGATGGCTGCACGGAGTATAAGGGCATAGGAAGCACCTATGAGCCCTAGGTCCAGGGCTGGAGAGAGCAGTGTGGTAGCCAGTCCATACCAGATGTTGGAACGTATGTCGCCACATGCAAGACGAGCCACACCCATGTGCTCGCAGTATGTGTGAGGCAAGGCCCGATGCCCACAGTAAGGGAGTCTCTGCAGAAGGACCACAGGGGGTGCCATGACACAGGCGCCACGCATCACAGCTGCTACAGCCACCATGCCCACCACACGCGGGCTCAGCAGAGCCCCATAGCGTAGAGACTGGCAGATGGCCACATAGCGGTCCACTGCCATGGCCAGCAGCACTGAGGATTCAGCAATGAAGGCCACGTGAGCCACAAAGAGCTGAGCTAAACAGCCCACAAAGGAGATTTCATCCGACAAGCCCCAGAGCACAACTAGGGCTTTAGGCACCGTGGATGTGGCCAGAATCAAGTCAGCGGCTGCCAGAAGCCCCAGAAGCTGGTACATGGGAGCCTGGAGGGTTTTGTCCACTGCCACCAGCCCCAGGAGAAGTGTATTCTCTACCAAAGATGCCAGGTACAGCAGGCACACGGGCACAGCAATCCAGGCATGCAGGCCCTCCAGTCCTGGCACACCCAGCAGGATAAAGGGCCCGGGCTCAGAAACTGTCTGATTGAGGCTGAGGAGTGCAGAATCCAGCTCCATCTTCTGCTTCCACCTGGCTCTGTCCCTGCAGGGCATAAAGGACATCTGTGAGGGCGACTGTAAAGCTCTGGAGAGTTGGGTGAGGGAAGGGAAGGGATAAGCTGTCACAGCTGGCATTTCCTTTCTGATCACTATGCCATGAACTGCTGTGCTAACAATAGAGTTCCCAACAGTATTGGGGATTTGTTAGCATTTTCGTTTGCTGAATCAAAGAATTTGGACTCTATGGGATCCGTTTTGGGAAATCTGGTGTCCATTCAGAATATAGATCATCAGGTCTGGGGAAGCAGAGAAAGGGATTGGGGCTGGGTGTCTTCATAACAGTGGAGTGGGTGGTCAAATTACAATGGTGGTACTGAGCCAGGCAGTGGTGTCACAGTCCTTTTCCCAGCACTCGGGAGGGAAAGGCTAATGGATCTCTGTGAGGTCATGGACAGCATGGTCTACAGAGCAAATTCCCAGGATAAGATATAAAGCTACAAGAAACCCTGTCTTGAAAAAGAAAACAAAACACAAAATGTTGGTAGAGGGAGAGAACTAGATGGGGTCTGTTATCCTGGCTGTCCTTGAACTACTGCTGCCTCCAGTCAGGAATTCAAAACATTCAGCACTCTGGAGATTGAGGCAGGAAGACTATGAGTTCTAAATCACCACAGGCATCCTCTGACACCAACATCAATACACCACAGCACACCCCAGAGAAAGGAATTGCAGAATAGGATTCTTTGTTCTCTACCTGAAGACCACAGTCTTGTCATTCAGTTTCTTGAAAGGTACAAGTCTGGCAGTCTAAGTTGGTCTGATAGACTGTTAACCTGCGGACTGAGATACCTGGGCTAGGTGACCAGAGAACACCTTAGCAGAGTTGTGAATTCAGCAGAGCTTTTTCCGGGGCCTTCACTCTTCTGCACAGCCTCCAACAGAACAGAGATTAAACCCACACTAGACCTTCCCACATGGGAGTTGCTGAGTAGGAATCAGAACTTCCTTCTGGAAGGCAATTTGTTTGCGAAGTGACAGGGTCTAGCATCACCATTTACCATGGGGACCCATAGCGTCCTCTGGATGTGGAGAACACCCTGCCTGGGCTCCCGCATACAGAACAGACTACTAAAGACACAAGTTATCACTTCCTCAGTAGTTGGGATCTCTGTTCTGATTCACGTGTGCTCATCTTTACCAGCATCTGTCCTGGAGACAGGGGTGTTTCATGAGCCACCTGGTAACCAGGGTTTGTCCCTACCCTCGGCTACCTCCAGAGACCATGCGGTCATCACCATCTCTTCTCTTTTCCTGATGATCCTCTTTGTGCTGACTTGGGTCCTCAGAGTTCCTCCTTTCACAGTGCCTCAAGGATAAGCTCTTGCCTGAGAAGCTTTAATGACAAAGGTCAGCCCTCATGAACAGAAAAGAGCACCAGACACATATGAAATCAGCCTGATGCACAGAAGGCAGGGTGGGAGGGCTCAAGAAATAAACTGGAATGCTCCAGTCAGTCTGTTCTTCTTAAGATCTGGGGAGAATCAATTAACTTGGAACCATGATTTGATCCAATTTTGGGTTCTCACCTGATTTTGGAAGAAGTAAGGATACTAATATGATACAAAATTATATTGTTCCTGCTCCTGTTTGTCCTCATTTCAGGACAATGACAAAACTCAGAGCAAACTCTGAAGCCAAGTTGTTTAGGTGAAGATCCTATTTCTGCCACACAAAGGCTGTGACTTTGCACAAGGTCCTCATCTCTTGTCTTCATCGTCTCATTTCTACAGTGAGGGTAATCAAATGCATCTACTCCCACAATGCTTTGAAAGGAGTTGTGTGTGTATATACATATATGCAAATATGTATACACAAATATAGTGTGTGTATAAACATATAGACTGTAATACAGTGTGCATATATACATATATTGTGTATATACATATATAAAAATATGTAGTGTGTTTATACGTACATGAAACATATACATACATACATACATACATACATACATACATACAAAGTGCTATGAATCTAAAGCACTGGCGACATAGCTCATTGGTAAAGAACTTACCTATCTTGTACGAGACCTTAGGTTCAAGCCACTCGAATAAAAGTAATTTAAGCCATAAATCAATACTTACCTAATTCTTTAGGGTTCAGCAGACTCTATACTGCAGTGACTACTCAGCACACACTGAACATTACTGCTGTTGTAGTCAGAACTTCCATCACTCGACTCCATCCTTCAGAGATCCTCTCACTGCAGTCTAGTGCACAAATGTGGTAGGTGGCCTGTCCATGTGCTTTAAATGAAAAACAAAACACAAAACGCGAACAGGAGACTGAAACAAAAATGGTGAGCCATCAAATGGGTATGAACTTATCGGTTCAACTGATTAAAAGGGGGAATAAAAGATTTTGATTTGATCCAAAAAGGACTTCCTTTGGCAATAGAACTTGTTGGGATTCGTCTGGTTATAAGACCATTGTTAAGCAAAGCGAGAAGCATGGGGTGTTGCCCTCACTCGCCTCTTTCTTTACCATTCTGACAGAGAACAGTGAGACAGAGGAGAAATGCTAATACTTTGTGCCAGATTCCTGAAGATGAAGTCCAGTGGCCCTTCCTACAGCAGGAAGCTAAGCACAGAGGAGTACATACAGGCAACGGAGCAGTGCAAGCTTACCCAATCTGCTCTCCTCTGGTTCTGTGAAAAGAAACCAAAGTCTCAACAACCCATTTCATGACTTTGGACCTTCAGTGCTGAGCTCAATGTGGAAAAGATCCAAGGAGAGGTCATTGGGAGGCTTTGTTCCAGGAGCCCTCAGAGCAGTGTAGAGTCTGTGTGATGTTGGTGGTGAACTGCTACTGCCCGTGGGACCTTGACTTCTCACCTCTATGCTGTGGAAGCTGAATTAAAGATGAGGAAAAGGTATCTTGTCTCTGTCCTCCAATGTCTGCCTCCAATCTTGCTTCTCCGGCTCATTCATCTGACAGGGTTGCCAGAATCTCAGAAACGACAAAGATGCTTCTATGGCAAGCAGAGAGAAAGCAGGTACAAGTGAATATGATTTAAGGCTTTCTCCTGTTTGCACCTCAGGGACAAGGAACTCTGAGCCCCAGTAGGCCTGAGGTCTCAGCTGTGCAGTGTTGATGAGGAATTAGCAGAGATTTGAAGCTATCTCTGTGGACTTTCTTAAGCCCCAGGTTTAAGTGCCTGACATACTCAGAACCTAGAGAAAAGGAAACTGGGCCACAAGGTCCCCAAAGATCCATTGCAAGTAAGAGCAGCAAACCCAGATAGACATTCTCTTTGCTCCACACAATGGTAAAGCCAATTGTCACCGAGAAGTTATTACTGTTCTTAGGGACTCTCTCTATTCCATATGCTTCATAAAGAGACTAAATATTTTGATGGAAACAGCCTGGATAGTTTTCTCTGAGATTGAACTTCCAAATAAACCCTCACTACGATGCTGCCTTGAGTATTCCTGGATTTCCAAGCTTAATGTTTTCTTGGTGTGATGTAGATTATACTTCTCTCCCAGCAGTGGCTGTGCTTATGTAGGTAGCACGTGACTCCCCCTACAAGTACCTTTCCCTTGCCTGAACAGACACAGCACTCTGAAGGTTGTGCAACATGGCAGGAGGAGCTTGAGAGCAAATTGCTTATCTTAGGTGCCTGCAAGATCTACATGGGGAGGCTTAGATGCCAATAATAGACATTATTGTTCATGGCACTTCCTTTTCCTCAAACATGGTACAATTTCCCATTTGGAATAACTAATGGCTTTCATTGTCACCACAAAAATCCAAGTTCCTACTTGGTTTTAGTTCCTAGTTATAATGAAATTTTGGTGCATGAACTCATAAGTCAGATAAAAACAAACCTAACCTATAAAAGTCTATAGTTGAAGAAGTCACACACAAAGAAATACACAGAATTAATAATTTATATATGTTGTGTCATCATTCTATAGGAGTACAAACCAGAAGATAGCTTTTCATCCATGATCTGATGGTGGAACAGAAAGTTTATAACCTGCCATGCCATGGAGAAGTAGGACTGCACTCTGAACTTACAGGAAGAGAAACTGCACCTTTTTCTCCTTGAGTAAACAGGAAAGAGGAGGGGGTTTTCAAAGTTACAATCCCAGCTTTCCACATGACAGATCTGAAGTGAAAGTAGAAAGGACAACAGTGTAGACACTGACGGAGTGGCCAAACACTACAAATCCAGACTTTTCCTTCAGTACCGACCCTACAAGGCCAGAAAGCAGACCTTCCCAGGAAAGCTGATGGCTTCTGGGAAAGAGGAAGTCAGATTTCTTTCACAATGTGGTCTCTAGGAGATCAACTCCAGTGGATGGCCACATATCCAAGCTATATGGGCAGTACCAATTGTACTCGGTGGTTTTAGAAAGGAAAACGAACACAAAGTTGGGTTTGGGTCAATAGAAAAGGGTGGGTAGGCCTGGGAAGAACTGGGGAGGGAGTAATAACAAGTCACACTGTATGAAATTGTCAACTAATAAAAGTAATCAAGTAGTTAACTAGTTTTTTTTTTTTAAACTAAGATCACTTATAAAAAGCCAAGGCTCATGTAGGGTTACTGAGAGGCCACAGAAATAAAGAAACGTACATTCTCTTGGGAAGGAAGATGGAAAAGCAACATCAGCTTCTGGACAGATAGAGCAGTGGGGGTGGGGGGGACGAGACAGTTCACACACCTTCTCTCTTTTGTTTTGCTTTGTTACTCCATTACTCTTTCATGGAACCCATTCGTGCGTATAAGTGAATAATCTTGGTTTCTAGTTTCTACCAGGATGAATAGAGTATGTACTTTCAAGTTATCTTAACTCCGAACATATTTATTTATTGAATCTTCGGGAAGCTTTTAAAATAGCAGCTCTTAGCTAATCTGTGTTCTCAGCAAGATGGAAATTACCAGAAAAAAAAAATGCCAGAAAGCATTCTAATGCCTGTGGGGACTCAGTATGTCAGCACAGAAAGCAGACTCCTCAGAGTATGGTGGGCCTTGGTGTGGACTTCTAACAGACACAGACTGGGAGGGGGGATGCTGAAGGCTCGAGTGGCCAGAGGCTGTACACAGAGACATATGACTTAGAAACAAAGTCCACAGAGCTGGACATTAAAAAATAAGTTCTGGTGACCTCACAGTGATTAGACTTTGTTATAAAAATAGCAATTTGTATACTTCAAAATTGTTTGTCAAACATAGATCCAAAACTATCTCTGCTGAAAATAAATGTGAGCTAGGCTTGTCAGCTACATTGATTTAATGATTTCATGATGTGTGTATGCACAGCAATATACATTATTCCCTAGTCTAACTATTCCTTTTTTTTAATCTACAGGAAACCATTAATGCAAGACACATGGCATTTTCATTTCAAAAAAACGTAGTAACTATAAAATTTAAATTTTGAAAAGGCAAGTACAATTAACAACAATAATAAAACATGCCCTGCCTCGTCAGCCCAAAGAGCATTCAGGGTTCGGGCTGACGAGGGAGGGGGACTTGATTGGGGGAGGGGGAGGGAAATGGGAGGCGGCAGCGGGGAAGAGACAGAAATCTTTAATAAATAAATTAAAAAATAAAAAATAAAAATAGAAAATAAAACATGCCCTGCAAATACTTTTTTCCATAGTCTATTTTTGTGGCTCTGAGCTCAGCAAAATGTCACCAAGATTTGATACCAGGTCTGTACTAAAGTCCTTTTTGCTGGAACCTTGGAAAGTCACTTCAAGGTGTAGGTCCTACTCTTCAGATAATGAGATTTGTCAACTAGAGGCCTACAAATCCTTCCCCAGATTCTGTTTTCTTGTTGTTTGGGTAGGGGGTCTATCTATGCATTTTATTCTGTTTTGCTGTCTTTTTGTGGTCTTGGGTGGTAGTAAGCTACTGATTTAATCCCTATTCTTTCTTAATTAGTATACAAAATAAGAGGGGTTTCACTGTGACATTTCCATACTTACTTTGTGTTCGTTCTCCTCTTCCCCACTCCATTCTCCTGTTCTCTTGCTTTCTCTCCTTCTTCCCACAGTTGCCAATCTTCTGTTCTCACATCACACACTTTCTATCCATACCCCAATCTCCACACCTTAAAACCTCTTTTTCCAAAGTGGCAATGGAATGCAGATGTGGGAAGAAGGAAAAGGAAGTACCTTCTGGAGGAAATAGGGAACAGGGTAGAGGCGAGAATAACAGGAGTGAAAAACAAATGAGAAGAAAGCATGATGACATAATGGCATGAATGTATGCAAATACCACCCTGAAATTAAAATCATCCTGTTGATCCAGGTGTGGTGAGTCAGGCCTGCAGTCCCCAGAAAACAACCTCCAATTGGAGACCAACCTACTGTACTAGAGAGTTCCAGGACAGCTCGGGCTACAGAGTAAGGGAGATTATTTCAAAACAGCACAAACTCTGAGGAATAGGGAGGAACAGAGACAGTATCCTCGTAGGAGAGAAGTGACGCAGATGCCAGATAATGCTAAAAACTGAACATATGGCCCAAAGAAACTTAATGCACCATGCAGAGCCTGGGAGTGTACCTGCCAGGAAAGAGAGCACCAGGCTGGGGAGCCAGGAATGGGCTGGGCAGACAAGATGACTACTTTTCACAACAGACCTTAGAGCTTCATCTATGTGTAACCTGGATGTTTGCTTTTATTTTATTATTGATTTCTATTGAGTTCTACATTTTTCTCTGCTCCACTCCCAGCCTCTTCCCTCCCCTCCAGCCCTCTCCCAAGGTCCCCGTGCTCCCAAATAACTCAGGAGATCTTGATTTTTCTATTACCCATGTAGTTTAGATCTATGTATGCCTTTCTTACAGACCTCATTGTTGTCTAGGTTCTCTGGGATTGTGATCTGTGGGCTGATTTTCTTTGCTTTAAGTTTTAAAACCGCTTAACCACTTATATGTGAATACATGTGATACTTGTCTCTCTGGGTCTGGGTTACCTCACTAAAAATGATGTTTTCTTGCTCCATCCATTTGCCTCCAAAATTCAAGATGTCGTTATTTTTTCTGCTGTGTAGTACTCTATCGTGTAAATGTACCACATTTTCCTTATTCATTCTTTAGTCAAGGGGCATTTAGGTTATTTCCAGGTTCTGTCTATGACAAACAGTGTCACTATGAACACGGTTGAGTACATGTCCTTGTGGCATGATTGAGCATCCTTTGGATATATACCAAAAAGTGATATTACTGGGTCTTGAGAAAAATTGTTTCCTAATTTTCTGAGAAATCGCCACAGTGACATCCAAAGGGGTTGTACCAGCTTGCATTCCCACCAGCAATGCAGAAGTGTTCCCTTTACCCTTGTCTGATATGGGGTTAGTTAATATCTTTTTCCCCTCTGTAGCCTGTCGTTTTGTTTTCTTGACTGTGTCCTTTTCTTTAGAAAAGCTTTTCAGTTTCAGGAGGTCCCATTTATTAATTGTTTCTCTCAGTGTCTGTTCTGCTGGGTTTATATTTAGGAAGTGGTCTCCAGTGCCAATGTGTACAACTGCACTCCCCACTTTCTCTTCTATAAGGTTCAGTGTGGCTGGCTTTACGTTGAGGTCTTTGATCCATTTGGACTTGATTTTTGTTCATAGTGATAGATATGGGTCTATTTTCTTCTTCTACATGTTGATATCCAGTTATGCCAATACCACTTGTTAAATATGCTTTCTTTCTTCTATTTGATATTTTTGCTTCTTTGTCAAAAATCAGGTGTTTAAAAGGTATGTGGATTAATATCTGGGTCTTCGATTCAGTTCCATTGGTTCTCCTTTCTGTTTTTATGCCAATACCAGGCTGTTTTCAGTACTGTAGCTCTGTAGTAGAATTTGAAGTCAGGAATTGTGATGCCTCCAGAGTTCTTTTATTGTACGGGATTGATTAGGCTATTCTGGGTTTTTTGTTTTTCCATATGAAGTTGAGAACCGTTCTTTCAAGGTCTGTGAAAATTTTTGCTGGGATTTTAATGGGCATTGCATTGAATCTATAGATTGCTTTTAGTAAGATTGCCATTTTTACTATGTTAATTCTACCTCCCCAAGAGCATGGGATATCTTTCCACTTTCTGGTGTCTTCTTCAATTTCTTTCTACATAGATTTAAAGTTATTATCGTACAAGTCTTCCACTTCTTTGGTTAGAGTTACTCTGAGACATTTCATGCTATTTATGGCTATTGTGAAGGGTGATGTTTCTCTGATTTCTCTCTCAGTCCTTTTATCATCTGTGTACAGGATGGCTACTGATTTTTTTAAATTAATCTTGTATCGTGCTATATTACTGAAAGTTTTTATGAGTTGTAGGAGTTCCTTGGTAGAATTTTTGAGGTCACTTATATAAATTATCATATCATCAGCAAATAGGTAGAGTTTGACTACTTCTTTCTGATTTGTATTCCCTTGATTTCCTTTTTCACGAATAGAGCAGCAATAAACATGCATTGTAACTATCTCTTTAGTAAGAGACTTGGCATCTTTTTAAGCTCCTGAGTATTCACATGTCCAATCTGTGGAATAGAGATCTTCAAGCCCTCTGATTGGCATGAATGAATTTTCACCTTAGTGTCTAAATAGATCAGCTTGAGGTTCACGCATTGCGAGAATTCCAGTCCCTAATTCCAACCATCTGTAACTCAAGTTCTAGCGGATCCCACACCCTCTTCTGGCCCAAGGCATGCATGTGGTACACAGACATGCATGCAGGCAAAACACGTAAATTAAATGAATAAATCTAAACCAAATAAATAAGAGATTGTCTGATCCCACTTTTGTCTCTATGTGTACTGTCCATGCTCCAGGCCGACTGTGCATCTGACTGTCATTTCCTAAATGAAGTCTCTCTTTTACTCCCACTTTAGAGTCCAGCCATTTGTTGTCTCATCTTTTTTTAATCACCTATATCCACACCTTTATGTCATTGCCATATTTTCATTATTGGGAAGTCAACTTAAGCAGATGCCTCATTATAAATGTTTCATTGCTAAAACTAATACAAGAACTGAAATACATTTCTAGTGAGAAGATAGCTAGGTCGTATTGTTGATTCTGTTAATTCCTGAAAGCCCAAGTCTCAAATATACTTATTTGTGCATTCGTTATTAATTTTTATTGAGGAGGCTCTTACTGCCCAATTCTAATGGCCATGTTAGCTTTTCTGAGTTATGTGAAGTCAGTACCAATAGCTATGTTACATCTGAAAATACATTCAACGTCAACAAAATGTAAGATGTGTAGTATAAAATTGCTGATTTCAGCTGTGTAACTTGGTCTCTTGTGGAACTCCTAACAGTGGGATCAGGGGCTGCCTCTGACTCTGCTGCCTGCTTTTGGGACCCTTTATTACCGGATTGCCTCGTCCAGTCTCAATAGCAGAAGAGGTACCTAGAATCACTGAAACTTGATATACCATGTCTGACTGATATCCATGGGAGGTCTGCCCTTTTCTGAAGAGAAACAGGAGGAGAGGATGGGAGGATAGTGGGGAGAGGGATTGGGAGTAGAGGAGGGAGGGGAAACATTGGTCAGGATGTAAAAGCAAAAAAAAAATGAACTAAAGTAAAGTAGGCATATGCTCTAACGCCCTGCTTTATTTATTTGTAATTCACATCAAAATATGCCATCTGATAATTCACCCCTAATTAATAATACTCACCTTTAATTAAATAATTAAGAAACAATTATTTTACACATTAGTAGAATTCTCACTGCAAGATCAAGGAGTGGTCCCCTGACAGGCAGCTGGCTCTGCTAGTTCATATCTTAGAGAAGTTCATAGAAAGTAAAATCCCTTAGAATGGAAGGCCCTACAATTCAATTACCTGCATTGTATTGAGCAATTTGTTTAATTTGAAACTTTGTTACATTTTTGATGATTAGGAACCTAAAAAACTAAAATGGCAACTTCCTTATGTTCATGTTTTAAAGATTATTTGAGGCCTGGTGGTGGTGGCACACGCCTTTAATCCTAGCACTTAGGAGGCAGAGACAGGTGGATCTCTGTGAGTTCAAGGCCAGCCTGGGCTACGGAGAAGTTCCAGGACAGCCAGGGCTACGCAGAAAAGCCCTGTCTTGAAAAAACAAAATAAAAGTAAAGATTATTTGAGTCAATTATTAGAGCGTAGCCAACTATTTGAGCTCTTTTAGCTTTTGCTTTGTTTTTTACCATATAGAATTACATCTTTTAGAAGATCCCTTAGTCCCTTCAACCTATGGAAAAGTATTCTAACCTTTCATTTCTTTATATTTTTGTTTTATGTCTATTTTTTTGCCTTCACGTATAAGCATGTACCATGTGCATACCTGGTGTCCTCCAAAGCCTGAAGAGGATGTCAGGTCCCTAGAACTGAAATTACAGATGGTTGTGAGCTCTCATGAGGGTGCTGGGAACCAAAGCCATGTCCTCTGGACTGCTGAGTTACCTCCCGTATCTCTCTTCTTTTCAAAAAAATCTTCAGCATTATCCTAATCCTCTTCATAAGAGAAACATCTACAACACTGATTTAATAGTTTCATTAAGATTTTCTTTTCATGTATTTGACAAATGTTACCTAGGACCCTAGCAGATGACTGGACAGATAACTGATGTTGTCTAAAAATAAATAATAACTTGTTTCAGCAAGATGGTTCAGCAGCTAAAGGTGCTGCACCCGAGTCAGGAAACCCGAGTTTGATCCCCAAAACCTATGTGGTGGATAAAGAGGACTTAGCTTCCTCACAAATTGCCCTCTGACCTCTACATGAAAGCTGTGGCATGTCTGTACCCATATACATATGCATACACACATAATGCACATGATTACACATGCACACACGAATAGACCAATGTAATTGCTTTAAATCTAGAAACTACAGAAACAACACTAGTTTCCTACCTCCCTGTGACACAAAAATACACAAGTAAGGTATGTGTACAAATAATGACCAAAAGGAATTACAAGATTCTTATTTAAGACAAGTTGTTTATTTTCAGAGGTGAAATAAACATCTTTTCTCTTCTAACCTCTGAGGTTTTTTTTCCCTAAAACTAGAATAATTGGGTAGGTTTCTGCATAAAATAACTAAGAAAGCAAAACCCCAAATCTGATTAGGAAGAATAGTTCTATGTGTCCTCTCTCGGAAGTCAGTGGTTGTAGTTGCAATCTTTTACCTACTATATTTTATGAGCTGGCCTCCAAATGCAACACTTCAGTCATCTGTCACTGGGACCATTTGGGAAAGAGCAAAAGAATGACTTTATCCCTTATCTGCTTGGTCTTCACTCCATAGACAATAGGGTTGAGTGCAGGTGGGATAATTACATATAGGTTGGCAAACACAATGTGAAAAGTGCGAGGGACATTGTGTCCAAAGCGATGAGCAAGGATGGAGAAAAATGCTGGTATATAGAACATGAGGATGACACAGACATGGGAACCACAGGTGCCCAGGGCCTTTTGACGTGCGTCTCGGGAGGGAAGTAGAAAAACAGCACATAGGATAAGAGTGTAGGAAATGGCTATAAGGACCACATCTGTAATTACTGTCATGATAGGAACACAAAATCCATACCAGATGTTGATGGAGATATCCGCACATGCCAGTCGGGCAACACCTATGTGCTCACAGTAGGTATGGGCAATGATGTGTGTCCCGCAGAAGGGTAGGCGGTTCACAAGGAAAACACATGGGACAAAAACACAAAAACTTCGGAAAGAAATTCCTACAGCAATTTTGACAATGGCTTTGGGTGTGAGAATAGTGGTGTATCTCAACGGTGAGCAGATGGCCACATAGCGGTCAAGTGCCATGGCCAGCAAGATAGCTGAGTCCAAGACGAAGCTATAATGCAGAAAGAATAACTGGGTCAGACAGCCAGGAAAACTGATTTCCTGAGGACCAAACCAGAAGATACAAAGAGTCTTGGGGACACAGGTAGTAGACAATATGAGGTCCGTCATGGCCAACATGGAAAGGAAGAAGAACATGGGGGAATGAAGACTGTTTTCCACTGTGATGAGGTAGAGAAGGATACTATTGCCCATGATGGCCACCAAATAGATAAAGCAGAAAGGGATGCTGATCCAGACATGGTATTGCTCAAGTCCAGGGATGCCCGAGAGGGTGAAGGGGCCAGTGCTGTAGCTACTAGTGTTGTGCATGACCGTTGTGATCTGATTGATAACCCTTCTATCCTAAAAGCAACTGTGTACAGTGAGCACGAGGAATTGCGTGGCAATTCTTCCTCCACAACCTCCTTGGGACCAGTTCTCCTCTTTCCTATGCTTGAGAAAAGAAAATCAGGTTACTATTAAGAGCACTATTCATGGGCAGGAATAATTGCTTCTTGGTGAAAAGCACTGGCTGCTCTTCCAGAGGTCCTGGGTTAAATTTCTGACACCCATTGTTGTGGGTGTAGTGGCTCACAGTCATCTGCTATGTCCAGTCCCTGGGAGATCTCACACCCTCTCCCAACCTCTTTGGACACCAGGCACACACATAATGCACATATATACATTCAGGCAAAGCACTCACACAAAAAATGAAATAAATATATGCCCCCACTCACTACAGAGAATGGGAACATGAGGTCATCAGCAACTTTGAAAACCTATTATATACTCCAGCATCGTTTATGTATTATATTATTTAGAAGCTCCTCATTAAAAAATGAATTTTGTCTTTTCACTTTTGTCTTGTTCTGAGAAACTGAACACCTGTGAAGTCATCTATCTAGCCAAGGAAGATCTCATCTCTAAAAACTGGTACAGCCAAGATCATTGGATTCCATGACCAGCACTCTTTCGTGTGTGAAGCTGTGAGAAAAACAGTAATACACAGAATCAAGAGGTGTCTGAATACTAACTCCACATCAGTTTCTGCAGTCACTGTCCTCCACGCCCTAGGACTTTCAGACCAACATGCTCTGAGACAGGGATACCTGAGACCTCCTCGTGGAGAACAAGGCATGAAGCTGGACCACCTGTCTACCTGCTAAAGATGAAGCTCTATGGAGAAGAGAAAGTACATTATATCAACATAGCAGTAGACAGGGTTATACACCATAAAGAAAGCATAGCAAACCAAAACATAAAACAAGTCAACAATATGACACCAAACACATCACTTTACAGCTACAGACGTATATTGTTTGAGCTTTTCTATTATCAAATCTAAATTCTCTGTAAATTTACAGAGAATAAATAAACCCCAGTTATATGTTGCTGACATGTGAAATACTTAAACAAAATGACCCAGAAATGACAAAATAAAAGAATAAATAAGTGTGTTTTTGGACAAATTTTTAAAATGTAATAAAAGGAAGCTTAGCAACACGGAAATAAAAAAAAGGCCAGTTTAAGGGTCAGGGTTATGTATCGGCAGGTAAAGGCACTTGCCACTAAGTCCAATGATTTGAGTTTGATCCATGAGACCCACATAGTGGAAGGAGAAACTGACTCCTGCAAATTGCCATCTGCCCTCCACACTGCACACTAGAGTACACACACACATTTATACTAAACAAATAAAGCTACATAAGAATATTTTAAGTAAATTTTACTATGCAATCACTGAATAGAGAAAAGGGGACTGTACTGTTTAAAAGAACACTCCTTAATGAAAATGGAAGTCATGTCCCTTATAGGCAGTTCCTAGAATTCAATTGTGTTTATTTATTGTGTGTGGGGGTCACATGGAGGTCAGAGGGCAACTTTGTGGAGTTGGCTCTCTTGTTCCAGCTTTGTATGGATCTTAGGGATCCAACTTAGACCACAGACTTGTCCAACAAGCCCTTTCATCCACTAAGTCATTCATCAGCCTCTTTGAATCTTTGTTTTTTGTGTAATTATTTGAACTAACTGTCCCCTGGTGACACCATATCCATGTGACAACTTTTCTCCTGTTTTCTTATTATCGTCCAAGCAAATCTTCCCAGTTCTTTGTCATCTATTCATTAACGGCAGGTGTGTGCACTCACGTGACCCATCAAAAACTTCTCCTTAAAATCTTCCTTCACATTGTGACTGGCGTGTCATATGTGACCAGCTCCAAAGCTACAGTTTAAAGCACTGTAACTCAAAGCTGATCAGTGCACAAAGAGCTGTGGGACAGATGACACGTGCCGTGCAAACACGGTCTTAGTGAGGCCGGGCGCCGAGGCTCCCTCCGTGTGAAGCCTGTCTCCCACTCCTGCTTCCGGCAAAGCTGTGCTTCCTACTTCAGTCTCAGCAAGCTCGTCCACTCCATGCACGTAAACGGAGCAGAATAATCCCTGGAGACAGTGTCCAGATTTCTCTATATTAGAAATTTTATTTCTTCTTTTAGAAAATTCATAATACTTACATTACATATTTAACATTTCTTTTCCAGGCTAGACTACAATCTCTGTAAAGACAAAAATCATGTCAATTTTGTTCATTTTTTCTACTACCCTCAAGGCCTATACAACAGTGTCACTCAAGAACATTTTTAGATGAAATATCAACAATTAAGCCAAATAAAAATGAATATTCTCACTAAATGTCTCTGACAATAAATTTTCATATGTTAAATCTGTATTGCTTCCTATGTAAAGCAAAATAATCCTATGTAATTTGGAAGTCAGTGTGTACCAAGCCACATACAAACACTAAAAGCATTTTCATTAAAGATATAAGTAAGGTCATAATTGTCATTTTTATTGATATTTCCCAAGAGATGCTCACCAACAGCATGAGACACTTTGGGGACAGACTGCCATTGCCCATTCCTTTCACTTTGGCTTGTGCTGGTGGCCATGACAGAGGAGATGCAGTGGCTCTGAGTGTATCCTGGGAGGCCCAGCCCCGGAGGATTGTCTGCAGAACGCCCCTTGCTCTCACTGTGCTTCCATCTGTTTGCTGCTGCCGTGTTCCTGCTGTGTTTGACATGGTGTCAAATACAATCCCAGATGAAAGGATCCCAGCACATGCCTTTATGCCCTGCACTAGGGAGGCAGAGGCAGGGGGATCTCTGTGAGTTTGATGCTAGTCTGGTCTACAGAGTGAGTTCCAGGACAGGCATCAAAGCTACACACAGGAACATTGTCTCAAATAACAACAAAAAAAAAAAAAAAAAAAAAAAGCCAGGCAGGGGTGGTGGCGATCTCCTCTAATCCCAGCAGAGGCAGAAGTGGATCTCTGTGAGTTCAAGACCAGTCTGGTCTACAAAGCTAGTTCTAGGACAGCCAAAACTACACAGAGAAACCCTGTCTCAAAAAAAAGCAAAACAAAAACAAAAAACCAACCAACCAAAAAAAGAACCATTGCTTTGGGGAGAAGATGTTATGGTGGGGAAGTAAATAAAAAGAACAAGTTTAACTCCTTGTGTCTTCTAAGAAAAACATGATGCCCCATGCCTAATAAAGACGCATCAGATGCAAAAAAAGAAAAACACGATGCAACTGTGCTCTTAATGTGACTTCTTATGGATAGATTTTGATTTGTTTTCAGAAAATATGTAACTTGTGGCTGTGAGGTCATCTTTTCTTGCATAGAAATATCTGTCTTGGATGGAATAAAAGGGCTTGGGGGGAAAAAAAAAGAAAACCAGCAAAGAGGAAAGAAAAATAAAAAGTAAGCTTCAGCTCCAGAAAAAGTCTCCTGTGTGTATGTAGCTCCGTGGATGCCACGCATCTGTCCAGTTTCTCTGAGCTGCTGAAAGCCTGTCAATCAGCAGCAGGCTTAGCTGGAAGTCTCTGCAGAAAATGTGTCATAGCAGCAAGGGCCCCCAGTGTGAGGCGGCACTGAGCACTGCTCCATGCGTTGATTTATTCTTCTGTCTTGCTTAGGGTTCAGATATTTCCACAATTACAACTGTATTGTCTTACTTAAAACTCGGTTACTATAAAACACTAATTACCCTAAACCTAAGGAATATGTAAAGCATATGACACTGACTTTTGTTGACACGGAACCTATTTGCCATGCTTCCCACCCCGCTGCTGTTCTTCTTCTTCGTTATAATTAACAGGTGGCTAAAATGAATGAGGGAATCCAGAATGGCGTGGAAATGCGTGCTGCGATGATACAAATGCCCAGATACATGCAGACTCACAAATCTGACAGTCACAGTATAGCCCAGAGAACTGCTTAGAAACCAACTGTAGATGAAGATGGTAACCCATAGTCTGAGAACTTGGAAGGCCCCACAAGTTTAAGGCTAGCCTGGACCAAATAGTGAGTTCCATGCCTAGAATATACAGTAAAACACTGTCTCCTACACCAAAGAAGTAAAGTAAAATAAGTGATAATTTTAAAAATAACTTTCAGAGCTAAGTCGGATGCGTTTGATCTGTTTCCTACTTGTGTTACATTGAACACATGATTTGATATCCCCAAAATGCCTTTTTCTTCTTACAAGTAGGGACTTACAAGCTCTTCGTAAGTAGCAAAGCATAGGGCAGGCAAGTGAGTCAAGACACCTGCTACCTGAGTTCCATCCCCAGCACCCCACATAAGGTGCAGAAGGAACTAATGTGACAAGTTGTCCTCTGGCTTCGTACATGTGCTGTGACACCTGTTACACCTGCAACACATGTGCACCACCACCACTACCACCACTACTACCACCCCTCTCTCACCACCTCTCTCTCTCTCTCTCTCTCTCTCTCTCTCTCTCTCTCTCTCTCTCTCTCTCTCTCTCTCTCTCTCTCTCTCCCACACCCNAAAGCATAGGGCAGGCAAGTGAGTCAAGACACCTGCTACCTGAGTTCCATCCCCAGCACCCCACATAAGGTGCAGAAGGAACTAATGTGACAAGTTGTCCTCTGGCTTCGTACATGTGCTGTGACACCTGTTACACCTGCAACACATGTGCACCACCACCACTACCCCCACTACCCCCACCCCCCCCTCACCACCTCTCCCCCCCCCCCTCTCTCCCCCCCTCTCTCTCTCTCTCTCTCTCTCTCTCTCTCTCTCTCTCTCTCTCTCACACACACACACACACATACACACCACCATTACCACTACCCCTCTCGCAACACATCTCTCTCTCTCTCACACACACACACATACACACACAACACAAGTACATAACAAATAGAATTTTAATTTTAATAAATAACAAACTATTAGTAATATTTGCATTATCATAGACAGATCTTAATGTGCATGGACGTTAGAAAACCTGAAAATGCATAAAAGCCTCAGAGCCAGAGTCAGAATCCACCCTTCTGGTTCCAAGCTCTCTCCAGCCTCGTGGGTCTTCTATCCCACATATCCACAACCGTTTTGTTCTTTGATGCCTTATAATCTGAGCCCCAGCCCCGAAGACTTACTTACAGGAACTAAACTAGGTCCATCGTTGTGTCTCTCAGCCCTCTTCTGCTCACTGCTTAGCCTCTAGGACTTCACTTTGGCTTGCCAGTCTTGCCTGCCTATCCAAACCCAACACTTCTCAAACCCAGATCCTTGATAAGGACAAAGAGAAATAGCACTGTTTAAAGGAAATCCTCTTATTCTTCCTAGACCTTCAGAGAGCCCGCTCTGAGCTTGCAGGCCCCACAGGGACCCACACACAAACCTTGTCAGGGAATTAGATATTGCACAGAAACTCATCCCAAGGGTATAGCTGGTAAGGGCCTGAGATCCCAAAGGTTTGAGGTTCCGGCTGCAGCCTCAGCTCTTCCAGGACAGCTCGTATCCTGAGAGAAGAAAATCCCAGGAAGATTCCGAAATATGTCCTCTCCACTGACAAATACAACCTTCAAGGGGCTCTCTGTGTGCCTTATGCTTGTGTTTGAAAGAGTTTGGGCCTCCCTTCTCACACATGATGTGGTTGTAGCTTTGTAGAGCTATAAAGTAATATAGAGAAGGAAAAAGGGAATATTGGTTTTCTAATTTTTAAACACTTAAGTTTTGGTGATATCAAAAGCTCAGAGAAAGACAGAATAAATAGATCAAAATTTGTCCTAGAAAAAGCTCTTTAATACATGTTCAAAGCTGACTTCTAGGTTAAATACTCAATTACCTACCCAAATTAAAAAAAAAAAACCACAACAGCAATGAAAACAAACTTTCCAGTCACGCCATCATCACACGGGCAGCTTAAAATAAGTATGGTGGAATTATGTCCACCCTGGGACTCAGAAACCTTCCAATCAACCTGAAAGCTGGAAGACAAACACGTACCCATCCGACCTCTGGCTCATCCCTTTGACTCAATCTGAGCTGCACTTGAGCTTTAGACATATAATTAGCTTTTTCTGGGTTTTATTTTTTGGAATGAGGTGACTTTTTCTACCATCACCATTCAAATTTCTAAGCTTGGGAAGATCCTTGGAGTATATTAGCATGTTATTAGGTTTATTTATGTGTGTGACTGCAAAGGATGCAGAAAAAAGATATTTAGGACATGGATGGGTGCAGGGTGCAGCAGCGAACAAGAATCATGGAGTTGAGGGCTCAGAGGCTAAGAGTATTTGCTATTCAAACATGCAGACCAATGTTCAGATTGCAGCATCCACATGATAAGCTAAGCAACCCATACACACTGATAGTATTCCAAGGGGAACAAAGGCAGGAGGATGGCTGTAGCTTGCTAAAGGCAGTGTGGTCTTGTTGGAGGAAGTGTTTCGCTGTGGAGGTGGGCATGGTGTTTTTCTCAAGCTCTACTTAGTGTGACCATCAGTCAACTTCCTGCTGTCTTCTGATCAAGATGTAGCCAGTCCCGTGTCTACCTGCTGCTCCTCATCATAATGACAATGGACTAAACCTCTGAAGCCATAAGCCACCACCTCTAACAATGTTTTCTCTGTAAGAATTGCCATGGTCATGGTGTCTCTTCACAGCAACAGAGTCCATACCCAGGACACACATAATTTAGGAAGCTTTTACAGTAGTATATTTCCATATGACTTTTCAAACAGCCCACAGTGTCAGCTGTCTCTCCCCATTCCCTCCTCTACACCACCCTGTTACCGAGGTTTCTGTCCTGCCTAGTTCCCGCAATCGTTAAATCCCAAAGAAATCACATAGAGGTCTACATTAGTTGTAAACTGATTGTCCCAGTAGCTCAGGCTTCTTATTAACTCTTATAACTTATATTAACCCATTATTCTTGTCTATGTTAGCCACGTGGCTCAGTACCTTATTCAGGGAGGCAGTCACATCTTGCTTCTTCTGTGGCAGGGCCAAGACTGTAAAATTCTTTCCAGAATTCTCCTGTTCTCCTTTACCCACCCCTACTTCCTGTCTGGTTGTCCCACCTATACTTCATGCTTGACTACTGACTTATTTAAAATATAATTGATGGAATACAGAACTGTCCCATGCCACCACCTTCTTGTTTGTTGTCTCTTTAACCCTCCTCTTTGAATTTCCCCACTATCCCTTTATAACACTATATATGTGTATATATCTTCTATATACTTAGGACAATCCCCTTCTCCCCACAAACATATAAATCATGAAAGCTAATATCTATTATAGGAGAAAACATGTAGGTCCTAGGTTTAGGCTAGATCATTCAGGATAGTGTCACTGTCACTCAGGGTAACTGTTTCTACCTCTATCCATTTACCTGCAAATTTCTTAACAACTGAATAATATTTCATTGTGTAAATAAACCACATTTTCATCATCTATTCATCAGTTGATGGGCATATTGACTCTTTACAAATTCTGGCTATTATGAACAGATCAACAATGAACATGGATAAGCAAGTATCTCTTCAGTAAAATATAGAGTCCTTTGGGTGTATGCTTAAAAGTGGTATAGTTGGATTTTGTGGGAGAAAAGCAGTAATCAATGTCACCCAGCTACAAACCCTATAAGCTATAGTAGCAACTTACGGGCAAGATATGTCCACTAGCACACAAGTGTTGTCAGACTAACCAACTACTTTTTCATTAGATCTAAGGTCTACTCCATAAGATGAAACCCAGTATTGCTAATGAAGCCAAGAACCTGAGACTAGATAAGTCATGGACCCTAAAGGAAAATCTTCTACTATCATTCTACTAAACAATCAACAACAAAATGACTACTAATGACAAAACACTGTACTCATAGATCAGTGTATCACTCAGCCCTCAGCACAGGAGCTTCATCTTGCAGTAGATGGTACTCAACAGGAGATGACCACAACTGGCCAATGTGTAGACAATGAGAGACCTTGGAACACTCAGCCTGAATATGGAAGTCTCCACAACAGGACTTATACACAAATGAACTCACAGAGTCTGTGACAGTACACACGAGCCCTGCACAAGCTCAAGCTAGACAAAACTTCTAGCGCAAAGGAGGCAAAGTGGGCAAAAATTCTACCACTATCCAGGAAACTATATATAAATGATAGCTTTGGGGAGATGGAAAATCAGGTTCCTCCAAGAGAGTGATACTGTATATATCAACAACCTCCAGAACAGGGGAGAGGGAAAATCAGGTGATGTGGGAGTCTTCTGTTTTGTGTTGATTTCATTGGTTAAATAAAAAAACTGCCTTGGCCCTTTAATAGGATAGAAAATTAGGTACACGGAGTAAACAGAACAGAATGCTGGGAGAAAGAAGCCGAGTCAGGCAGTCGCCATGATTCTCCCACCTGACACAGATGCAGGTTAAGATCTTCCCTGGTAAGCCACCTCGTGGTGCTACACACATTATTAGAAATGGGTTAAAGCAAGATGTGAGAGTTAGCCAGTAAGAGGCTAGAGCTAATGGGCCAAGCAGTATTTAAAAGAATACAGTTTCCGTGTAATTATTTTGGGTGTAAAGCTAGCTGGGTTGCGGGACACAACAATCAAGTTTCTCCAGGTACTGATATTGTATATATCAACAACACTCCAGGACAGTCTCCATGCACAGGAGTAGATGGTCAGTAGAAATAGAACTCCATAATGTTAGTGGCTTTTTTCTTTCCTATCTCATTTTCCTTCAGTCCACTGGAAAAATTGGTAAGATGGTTTTCTTTTTGGCCTAGTGCCTTTCGTGGGACTGCCCTTTCTTGGGTTCTTCCCTAGCACTGCACCCAAGCAGGGCATTCATTTTTGGGACCCAGGGCCCTTCGGGTATTTTTCTGCCTCACCCATGGAAAACAGGCTTACATTTCTAACTTCTACCAGTGACTGACAAAATTTTAATAGTCACACCAAGTGGACATCCATGGCTGCTGCCATTTTCTTTGAGGTTAACAAAGGGAGGAGCCACAGGTTCTGCTCATAGCCAAAGAGGGCCTGCAGAAGGCTCTGCACATGAGGTCCTGTCCCTAGCCAGCTTTCTTTCACTCACTTTTTATTTAACTTTATGTGGAACTTAAATTCTACTGTTTGTAAGTGTGTGTATACTTACTGTTAAATGCTTTAAGTTCATTATATATCATTCCAGACTAAGAAAGCAATGTCTCATGTTTTAAATTGGTATGTACTTTTAAGTCTCTTACAAAAATGCTGTATATGTAACCCAACCCTGCTTTAAAATATATTAAGCTGTTCTCCACTACTGTCAATTCTACCATTAAGCTTCTATTGCAATCAGTTTTTTCTTCTTTGCCTTTTACAAGTATAAATCTTACCTGTGAAGTTGAGAACCAGTACAGTCAAGCTTGGACCCAGCTCTCCAGGCAGATCCTATACTGTAGTTATAACTTATCTATACCCAATAAACAGCCCTCAACCACTCAGAGATCTAGGGAATATGTCATTTAAATATTTAATTATTAAAAGGTGTTTCATAACAGAGAGACAGGTTGGCTCCTAGCAACACTCTACTTCCTCCAAAGAAGACAGAAGACAGGTGGGCACAGAACAATGTCCATCTGCAATTCACTTAATCAACTGCCAAGCGCTGACCACTGGGGAAAACTGCCTTTCATCTAAACTGAAGATCTCCAGAAAGTGGACAGAATCAAATGGAATCGATAGCCTAGATGCTCAGGCCATGGTATGCTTGTCTTCCTACAAATTTCTGACCCACAGGAATCTTCTAAAACCTGGCAAGCCCTGCGCTAAACAGCAAAAGGCAAATGTGACTCTCAGTGACCTGGAGGAGCCTGAGGAGGGGCTGTAGGTAGACAACAGAGTAAGTTGGCTGTTGTTGTTGTTGTTGTTGTTGTTTTATCAATAACTCAAGTATAATTTTGTCCTTCTCAATCTCTGATACAGTTTTACATCTGAGAGATTTTGTCAGTTTAAAAGGACAGCCTCACTGAACAAATTTCAGTAAAATACAAGTTGTTAAGGTGTGTATCTGCAAGTTATAAAAGTGTGAGGACAAATACAAGTTATCAAATCTCTCTCTCATGCTGCCTTTCATAGTCTTAAAAATACTTTTCATTGTGAAAAAA
Organism: Alexandromys fortis; assembly: GCF_014885135.2. NCBI lineage: Eukaryota > Metazoa > Chordata > Mammalia > Rodentia > Cricetidae > Alexandromys > Alexandromys fortis. The sequence continues at coordinate 533,561 of NW_026068181.1, forward strand.
TATCTGTCACAGTCATTCTGTTATAAATATGCTATTGTTTAAAATTTATGTTTTCACAAACTCAAAATTCTTGTGAGTTTCAGGGAGCCGAATTGAAGGATCCACCTTAAACAGGTCGGATTCACCCTCCTCAACTCCCTGTTCCTGTAATTTTTTCTTCCTAAACTTAACATTGTCCTCTGTTCTGCCAATACCTTGCCAGGTCCAAGAGACACCAGACAGTTTCATATCACAAACACTGGACAGGAACAGACCAGCTACGCCATGATGTGACCAGCTCCCAGCTTTCTCAGGTCCTCTGTCAAGACAATGCCCACAAATAAGCAGGAAGCAGTCTTGAGAATCCACTGTCCCAATTCCTTTAACCTGTTGTGCCTAACTTCTGCTTTTTATTATAAGAAAGAGATGGGGATGTTATGATCTGGTGGCCTGACCTGTCACCTTGGTACACTGTCACTTTATGAGACAAGCCCCGCCCACTCCCAAACCCCTTCCACTGAGGCAAGCAGATCTCCTGCCTCCTCCAACCTGTGCTCTCTTTCTCTTTCCATCCCTTTTTTGAAGAAGTAACTACTCTGTCTCTCTTTATCTCTCTCTCCTTCCCCCTCCTTCTCCCCATCCTCTTCCCTTTCCCTTCCATAACCCACTAAATAAATTCTATGCCCAAACTCTCTTTCCATGGCCTATCTGCCTATCTCTCACCCGCTGTAGTCTCCCACACACCAAGGAGACCCACCAAGGCCTCTGGGGACCCGCCTATGCCTTGAGTGCCCACTGCTACCCTGCCAAAACCTTGGGTGACCAGCCATAGGCCCTCATTGGACTGGCTGCCCCTCATAAGACTGCTGCCCCTTGTGGGACCAGTCCACCATCTTTATAAAAGAATAACAGACTTGCTTGTTTTGTTTTCAACTTTTGACCATACAGAGAGAAAAATTCAGACCAGAAAGCCTAATGGCATTAAAAATGACAACACTAATAACAAATCACAACTGGTAGAATGCCTGCCTAGCACACAAAGAGCCACAGGTTCAACCCCAATACCATATTAACTAGGGATGGTGTCACACCCCTGTAATCCTCTGCTTGCAAGGTGGAGGCAGGAGAATGATTCAAAACTTCAAGGTTGTCCTCAAAGCCAGCCTGGGATACGTGAAACCCTGTTTAAAACCAAACAAAAGACAATATTAAATGTTTGACTAAAACAGCAGTCCCTATAAATCTACACATTAGCTTCTTAAACCCTGCATTGGTTGTCTGACTAGTGCAATGGAATGCCAGACCAAAGGAACTTAAGGTTATTATGGCTCCAGTCTATGGTGGCAGGAGCTTGAGACCTCTGGTCACACTGTCCACAGGCAGGAATCAGAGGGAGCTAAACGCTGGTGCTCAGCTCTCTTTCTTTTTCATCTAATCTGTCAGATAGAGTGGGGACTCTCACACCAACCTTATCTAGCAAATCCTTCACAAACAAGCCCAGAGATTTATCCCCAAGGTCCTGATGTGTACCATCAGTACACACCATCACAGATTCGTGTAAGTGGAAAGGGATCTTCGTCAGGAACTGGAGAAGAAAGAACTAAAGTGGACAGTCAGTGGCAGCTGGGCAGGGGCCTCCACTCAGATGAAGATGGGATTCTTGCCTTCCTCACAGAGAGGGATTTTTAGGACCAATCAGTATGAAGCAAAGTTTATTAGGAAGACATTTTAGCATAGATATAAACACAAGAGCTGAAAGAGAGGCATTCAGGAACTAGTCAGCATGGGCTTGTTTTGAAAAGCAGAAAGGATATGCCAGTGTGTGTGCATACACAGGTGACTTCAGAGGCTTCTGGTCCTTTAAAATGAAGCTAGAGGTCTCTGGGAGCCACAGAATGTGGGTGCTGGGATTTCTAGGCCCCATGACAAAGCATCATACATGCTGAACTGCTCAGCCATCTATCCAACCTTCTTAAGTCATCTTTAGCTGTTTTTATCAGAGTCAGTTGTCTGTGTGTGTCTGTATGTTGTGACTGTGTATGCATGTGTGTGTAAAACTGTGTTTGAATGCATCTCTCTCTCCCTCTCTCTCTCTCTCTCTCTCTCTGTGTGTGTGTGTGTGTGTGTGTGTGTGTGTGTGTGTGTGTGTTAGAGAGGGAGAGAGAGATTTGGGCTGGTTCTAAAGTTGTACTGACAAAGGGTTGCTAAAAAATTTAAGTGAAATCATAGAGCGAGTTCTGAGATATACAGAATAAGATAACAGTTACTACGGTAATACCCTAGACCAGAGGTTGAAAAGGAAGTTAAAATGTTTTTATTATACACCAAAGTTGTTAGTTCTGTTTGTAAGATTCCCAGAAAATGTCTATGAAGGCAGTAATAATAAACTCATGGTTCAGTGAGGTTCATCCTTCTGTTTTGTTTTGGTGTTTGGGGGGGTTGGGTTTTGTTATTGTTGGTGGTGGTGGTGGTATTTTGAGACAGGGTTTCTCTGCGTAGCCCTGGCTGTCCTTAAACTAGCTCTGTAGACCAGGCTGGCCTTGAACACAGAGATCTACCTGCCTCTGCCTCCCAAGTGCTGGACGTATTTCTACAGAAAAGGTGGATATCTCTAGGGTGGATAACTTTCACAGGATTATAGATTCCCAGCTGGCAAGAAACTTCAACCAGACTCTGGAATTGGGCATTTCCTTCCCATGGCCCTCTTAATTTTCCTAGACTTTCTATCCTGCCTCAAAAGATAAACTAACTTAGGCTTGAAAAGCCTTAGGAAAGTGATTGAGAAAAGCCCTGAAAGAAAATGCTTCAGGAAGGAAAATAGAGGGGAAGAGAGAAAGAGGTGTGTTTGAAGTCAGGAAATAGAGTAACACTGAGACAGGGAAAGCAAGTAGAGTTAAAACAAACAACCAAACAAAAAGACCCAGCGGGGCCTCTCTCTCTCTCTCTCTCTCTCTCTCTCTCTCTTTCTCTCTCCACTCATCATCTGCCTATCTTTTAGAAATGTTCTGTTCCATTTCGCCCCACACCAAAGTGATCCTTGTGCACATGCAATAGATGCCTGTGTTAATTGGTGTGGTCTTGAGGCAGCTGAAGCTTAGGAACAGAGGGATACGCAAGACAGGAGAGTTACTTCTCCCAGAAGACAAGGAAGGATAAGCACTGTGAGGTAAGCCAGAGACTACATCCATACATTTAAGAAGCAAGAGCTAGCAGATAGTGACTGCCTTTGAAATTTCCTGCTTTGTGGAAATGTCTGCTGGAAACTATGGGCCTGTAGGCCGAAGATGGATGCCCCAACGGTACAGAGGAACTTTGGGTGACTGTCCAGGCAGCGAGATGTCTCTGTCATTTCTAGAGCTTTGGATTTCTTGTTTGCTTAGGTAATATTGTATCTTTCTGGAGTCTTTGAAGGAGTTGAAGAATAGTTAGTTATAGTTATAGTTTTCCTTAGTTATGATATAAATTATTGTAATTTTTATTTGATAACTGTTTTATTATATGTAATTTTGCTATGTTTAAAAAAAAAAAGAAGCAAGAGCTACAGACCAAGTGTGGAACTGAGAAAGTGAATCAGAAGGTGCCAACGGGAGAGGTAAGTATTGAAGAGTGGAGGAAAGTGTTAAGACAGGAAGAAGAGTCAGAAAAAGGTACAGAAGTGCCCAAGTCCTCGCTGCTCTTCAGAGAGGGTGGAGGGTATGTCAAAAGGTAGCTGGAGTGAGCTGTGTATTCCTGGGAGTGGGGATAGAGAGTGTTTGGGGTCTCATTTCAAGTGAGGATGGAGAGTACTTGGGTAGCTGGTCCTTAGCTCCTATGGAAGACCATAAATGTCATACATGTGCTACCAGTAGACATGGAGGCAGAGCAGAGGGACAAGGAAAGTGCTGTAGACTATTTGGAGAGGACACACACCAAACTGGACATATGGTCAACTGAAGGACAGAACAGCAGAAGGAACATTGATTCCAGCTGGAAGAAGAGAATTAGAGGATGGAGAAGGGGGCAATGAGATGGCTCAGTGGGTAAGGGTGATGGCTGTTGAGCCCGAAGACCTGAGCTAATCAGGAGGACCCACACGGTGGAAGGAAAGAAGGAAACAGCTCCTGCAAGTTGTCCTCTGACCTCCACGTGTGCTCTGTGGCATTTGTGCCAACACATTCACACACACACACACACACACACACACACACACACAATTTTACTAAGGAAGGAGGACATCCATAATATAGAGAAAACAAGATAAAACATTCTGTTTGTCAGAGTTTCTGCTGTACTCAGGCTTAGAAGACAGGAAAGAAGGATGCTTTAAGGCCAACAATCATTGGTTAAGAAATCAACAAGGAAGCTGGGTGGTGGTAACACATGGCTTTAATCTCAGCACTTGGGAGGCAGAGGCAAGTAGATCTCTGTGAGTTCGAGGCCAGCCTGGTCTACAGAGTGAGCTCTAGGACAGGCGCCAAACCCTTGAAAGAGATATCTTACACAGAAACCCTATCTCAGAAGAAAAAAAAAAGGAAAAAAAAGAAAGAAAGAAGCAAGAAATAGGAGCATGACGGAGAGGTTCCAGTAACTGCCTGCATTTGTAGTAGATGAGGTATTTACAGTTCTTTGGTGGGAATCTACTGCCTCCAAGAGGAAACGATGAAGAAGCCAGAATAAGGAATCACTGGGTGAATGTGGAGAGAGTGTGGAATCAGTAGTATGTGCATTGCTCGTTTTGGGGTCTTTGTCTCTGACAGAGTGGAAGCCTAGAGCTAAGAGAAAGAGAATGAAATCTGCAGTCTGAAGAGTGTACCTCTCTTCTGGTTCTAATCCAAATGAGATGTTTAGGTGGAAAAGACACCCTGAAAGGGAGAAGAGGGTCCAATGTTACAGACAGAAGAATTGGTACATAAGAGTCTTGGGCGTATAAAGAGTCTGAAAAAAAAGAATTGTTTGATGGGTGTTTAAAGTGGGGTGGCAGGACTTGCTGAGTAGTTGTGAGGTTTTATTTGTTATTGTTTCAGGGCAGGACTAGGCAGGCCTCAAACTCCTGATCTTCTTGTCTTCAATTCTCAAGAGTTGGCTTGCAGCATTCCATCCAGTCTAACAAAGTAGGAATGGAAGCTAGAATATAGACAAACCTTAGAATCATTATGCTAAGTGAAAGTCAAACACAGAATACCATAATAAACATAGAATACAACAATATATGATTCCTTTTATATGAAAAAATCTAAAATTCCTATTCCCTAGGGATGTTAAGTGAATTTCTGTCTGTGAGTGAGATGGGCGAAAGCAGAAAGGAATGCTTAAATAGTGTCACCAGAAATGAGTTAATGGCACTGCTCTAGAGTTAATGTGGCAATGGGCAGCAGACCTCTGTGGGTACAAGAAATGCAAATATATACAGTGCTTTGGAAAACTGGCTATGTGGAGAAATGGCTTAGTGGTTAACGATGCTTTTTTCTTGCACACTACCTGAGATGACACAGAGAGACTACTGAGCAAGGGGTGCAAACTGCCATGGGTGTGGGGCAAAGTGGGAAAGCGATCATATTTTATATGACAGTCAGGAGGGTGGGGAGGGATCTGAGTTGATACAGGATGTTGGGACAGATCTGAACTAGGTGCCCTTGACAGAGGTGGTTGATCTTTGGTGGAAGGTTAAGGGAGGTTCCTGGAGGAGAAGTTGGAGTCCCAACAAAGATCTAGAATGCAGGTAAGTTCCCACTCCTTTATGGCTTTCTCCTCATATAGGAAGAATCATTATGGAATTCTCTCTAAATTGTAGTCATAATCTCAAGGAAGGTGGAAAGTAAACTGTACATGCACTGACTGCGTGCTGTAGGTTTGTAGTGTGTATGTCATTCTCATCTTCTTTATACACAAATAGAAATTTAGGTTCATTGACAGACAAGCTTACAATGTCCTTAAATAGCAGTGCATTTGGGTTTTATTTTTTTTAAATATAATTTTTTTATTGAAAAAAAAAAGATTTCCGCCTCCTCCCCGCCTCCCATTTCCC